>NC_084614.1:17090989-17115989 GCF_033978795.1 Nerophis ophidion | reverse complement strand
CTCTGTCATCATTTTAAGTGGGAGAACTTGCACAATCGGTGGCTGACTAAATACTTTTTTGCTCCACTGTATAAAATGAACAAAAAAAATCTAGCCTACTATTGTTAGCATGCTAACAGGGAGCATTGCGTAAAGTTGTAAAATAATTGACGCTGAGGTCTACGCTTGCAAAATTTGACCTAAAAGAGCTATCATGGTAATATTAGAATGCAAACAAATGCGTCGCATTTCGTACAACCTTTCATCTGTCGTCAAATCTAAAACTGTCTGACCTTGGTAGTCGGGATGAACAACCCTTGCAAATTGTGTTTGCACAAAAATCAGTGTTGTTCTTGCGAGCGAGACAGCCGCCCCCTCCAGATGAGGAGGAAGACAAGAGTGATTAAAAAAGAAGACATTTCCATCTCAAATCGAGTAAAAAAAAAAAAAAAAAAGAGGACTGACCCCCGACCCCCGAGTGTCGGGATGTTTTATCGTAATGAGCGTCACTCAACTTAATGAGGCTCGTTTGGACGGTCAGAGTTCAACTGGCCGTTTAATCACCTGCCAGGTCGGGTTTGAACTGCCGGATCCTTGCTGTCCATCACTCCTCATCGCTGCCAAAATTACCACCCGGGCTTTCTTGCCAAAGATATTAAAGGTCTCATACACACTATTATGGGATGTTTATATGCTGTAGGTACTAAAGGTCTCCTATGATGTCCAAGTGACGTTTTAATAATGCGCTAACGGTAAAACGTGTATTTTTTTTATGAGCACCAAAGGTGAGGAAAATCTATAATCCTTACTTGTTTGGAAACCCCAGGCTTCACTACACATCTTAAACTAAAGCTCTCCCCACTAGAAATGGGTCGCATTCACATCCAAACAGTTCCAGTACCGATTACCGGTACCTGGGAATTGATAACGGTACCAAGTTTATGTACTTTTGTGTGTACTAGAAAATATTATTAATATATAATAAAATCCTATTTTTATTGCATTTTTAAACGAGCTAATTTTGGTAACTGCTAGGTTGTTGTTGTTATCAAATTTAAAGTGAAGTGAATTATATTTATATAGCGCTTTTCTCTAGTGATTCAAAGCGCTTTTACATAGTGAAACCCAATATCTAAACCAGTGTGGGTGGCACTGGGAGCAGGTGGGTAAAGTTTCTTGCCCAAGGACACGACGGCAATGACTAGGATGGCGGAAGCGGGGATCGGACCTGGAACCCTCAAGTTGCTGGCACGGCCGCTCTACTAACCGAGCTATACTATCTGAGTCAATTACAGTTTGCTCGTCCAAGGCAGTAGATTTGCAGTACTGTGTAGTTTATGGTGTGTTGGCTAGTCAGTTCAATCTTTTGTTGCGCCCTAAAATATGTTAATACTGTAAGTGTTCATTATGACGCACCAGCTGTTTGATTGGAATGTAATTTTAGTTGTAGTTTTCACTAAGACATTTGAAGGTAATAAATGCTAATCCTAGTCAATGGCAAAGCCAGTGTATGTTAGCGTCAAGCTAGCGCATTTTTGCGTCAAGAATTTTGTTGGTATTGAAAATTGCAACATTACCCCGAGGTAGTCTGGTTAAGTGTGCTCTCAGTGCTGAAGTGTGAAAAGCCAGGAACCGGACTTGACGTCACGCGCAGCCCAGATACCATATGGGAATTGGTGCTCGGTAGGGTTGTACGGTATACCGGTACTAATAAATTATCGCGTTATTAATTGGAAACGGTACTATACTACCTTTGAAAAATCCCGGTACCGTTGCTGTTCGGCTCCCATGAAGACCGTGGTGGAGGAGCATAGGGTGGACGTTCCCTTCAGGGTCGATTTTTTTCGTCCGGGTAACACACTCCACTTTACCCGTCAATGGGTCTGCCGAGGTCAGAATGACGAGTCCGCCGAGTCGTGACAATCGGTTTATTATTAGTTTTGCAGGACACAACCGGACCCGCTCTGTCTCTCTCTTTAGTCGCCCACGATTGTCTCACACACACTAGGTGTGGCAAAATTCTTCTCTGCATTTGACCCAATACCCTTAATCACCCCCTGGGAGGTGAGGGGAGCAGTAAGCAGCAGCGGTGGCCACGCCCGGGAATAATTTTTTGTGATTCAACCCCCAATTCCAACCCTTGATGCTGAGTGCCAAGCAGGGAGGTAATGGGTCCCATTTTTATAGTCTTTGGTATGACTCGGCCGGGGTTTGAACTCACAACCTACCGATCTCAGGGCAGACACTGTAACCAACTATGAACAATAAAACACTGGATATTAACAACATATGAACATCGCTCGTCTTTTACTACTCAAACCAGCTCCTTGAAAGACATCTTTTGTCCGTCTAAGCTGTAGTTTATGTAGATTACCGTAATAACTCCTAAAACACTCAAAAGCGCAGATTTCAACCATTGAAATACTTTCTATAGTTCAAGACTTACGGTAGATTAAAAACAGCTCTGCACATCATAATGGCGGCAACAATTCTGATGTTAAAGGTCTAAAAAAAATTCTGTAGGACAGTTTTCTGCAAACCCCATTTCCATATGAGTTGGAAAATTGTGTTGGATGTAAATATAAACGGAATACAATGATTTGCAAATTCTTTTCAACCCATATTCAATTGAATGCACTACAAAGACAAGATATTTGATGTTCAAACTCATAAACTTGAGGTTTTTTTTGCAAATAATAATTAACTTAGAATTTCATGGCTGCAACACGTGCCAAAGTAGTTGGGAAAGGGCATGTTCACCACTGTGTTACATCACCTTTTCTTTTAACAACACTCAAAAAACGTTTGGGAACTGAGGAAACTAATTGTTGAAGCTTTGAAAGTGGAATTCTTTCCCATTCTTGTTTTATGTAGAGCTTCAGTCGTTCAACAGTCCGGGGTCTCCGCTGTCGTATTTTACGCTTCATAATGCGCCACACATTTTCCACGGGAGACAGGTCGGGACTGCAGGCGGGACAGGAAAGTACCCACACTCTTTTTTTACGAACCCACGCTGTTGTAACACGTGCTGAATGTGGCTTGGCATTGTCTTGCTGAAATAAGCAGGGGCATCCATGAAAAAGAAGGCGCTTAAATGGCAGCATATGTTGTTCCAAAAGCTGTATGTACCTTTCAGCATTAATGGTGCCTTCACAGATGTGTAAGTTACCCATGCCTTGAGCACTAATGCACCCCATACCATCACAGATGCTGGCTTTTGAACTTGGCGTCAATAACAGTCTGGATGGTTCGCTTCCCCTTTGGTCCGGATGACACGATGTCGAATATTTCCAAAAACAATTTGAAATGTGGACTTTTCAGACCACAGAACACTTTTCCACTTTGCATCAGTCCATCTTAGATGATCTCGGGCCCAGAGAAGCCGGCGGCGTTTCTGGATGTTGTTGATAAATGGTTTTCGCTTTGCAGAGTAGCGCTTAAACTTGCACTTACAGATGTAGCGACAAACTGTGTTTAGTGACAGTGGTTTTCTGAAGTGTTCCTGAGCCCATGTGGTGATATCCTTTAGAGATTGATGTTGGTTTTTGATACAATGGGGATCGAAGGTCACGGTCATTCAATGTTGTTTTCCGGCCATGCCGCTTACGTGGAGTGATTTCTCCAGATTTTCTGAACCTTTTGATAATATTACGGACCGTAGATGTTGAAATCCCTAAATTTCTTGCAATTGCACTTTTGAGAAACGTTGTTCTTAAACTGTTTGACTATTTGCTCACGCAGTTGTGGACAAAGGGGTGTACTTCGCCCCATCCTTTCTTGTAAAAGCCTGAGCATTTTTTGGGAAGCTGTTTTCATACCCAATCATGGCACCCACCTGTTCCCAATTAGCCTGCACACCTGTGGGATGTTCTAAATAAGTGTTTGATGAGCATTCCTCAACTTTATCAGTATTTATGGCCACCTTTCCCAACTTCTTTGTCACATGTTGCTGGCATCAAATTCAACTGAATATGGGTTAAAAATGATTTGCAAATCATTGTATTCCGTTTCTATTTACATCTAACACAATTTCCCAACTCATATGGAAACGGGGTTTGTAATAGTCTAATAGTTTTCTAAGTGGTATGTTTGAGGTTGGGTAATTCCAGCCTTGAATCGGTCAATAATTCATGATGACATTGATTTTGATACAGCACACAAAAACATGTTTTTCCGCTCAAGATCATGGCAGATTAGCACATTTGGCTCATCAAAGCTCTGATAATGATGCTGATTGTTTTTTTTTCTGGCACCATCTGGTCGATAAGGGGTGCAATTACAATATTTTCTTGTTTTGTTTTTTTTAATCGGCAGGAATGACATTCATTCGGTTTTCATGGAGGAATCATAGTAATATACCAAGACTAAAGTCTTTTCAAAAATAGCAGTTATAATGGGAGTCAATGGAAGATGTATTAAGGGAAAAGGTGTATACTTTATAAGTTTATATCCGATTCCAATAACGTTGCAATCAAACACACAATGCAATTTTATTTGAAAAACTCCCTGGTCAGATTTTAGATCGCCAGCTAGGGTTATTCCGATACCAATATTTTGGTACCGGTACCAAAATGTATTTCGATACCTTTCGATAATTTTCTAAATAAAGGGGACCACAAAAAAAATTATTATTGGCTTTATTTTAACAAGAAATCTGTACAATTACCTCTAAAGGCCTTAGTGGCCACATATGTGGACAGCACCTATCGGCTCTTATTTTCAAAATTGTGTACACTACTGAATTGGGGTCTTATGGCCACTTATGTGGACACTTATACTGCCATTTGGTGGTGTCAGAAGAGTCTAACATACAATGGAATTTGGGGGGGAAAAAGTGTAAAAATAAAAAAAATAGCATGATGTACACGTTTGTGTTCTTATGGACTAAGTACATCATATAAAAAGATGATTTTTAGTTTTTACTGTAATTAGTGTAACGCTTAGCTGGCATGGTGATGCAGGTTCGTTCTTTCGAGGATGCAGTCGGGCTCGGACACAGTGTGGAGGTAAGAAATACTGATTTATTACTAAATAAAACAGACTAAGAAACAGAAAAACTTGCACTAGCCAGAAAAAGCAAAACAAAAACTACTAGCATGGGAGCTAGAGGAAAACAAAAGCATAGCGCGAAAGCTAGCAAGTGAAAACATGGGAATCTGAGTCGTTACTGTTGCGAAACACAAACTAGGAAGCGAGAATGAATGAATGAACGGAAACGGCAGGCTTAAATAGGGATGGTGATTAGCAAAAACAGGTGTGTGTCTGGAAACCGTGGCAGGTGAAAATAATAAGCAACCATGGTGACAGAAACAAACAGGAACTAAGGAAGTCCAACACTAACAGAATATGATACAAAAACGGAACAAACTGGAATATGGTATGATCCGGGCAGCGGATCATAACAATTAGGGTCCAATAAGCCCAAATAGCAAAGATACATTTTTAAAAAAGCATGTAAACAAACAGCTTGGGCCTTAAGAGGTTAAATATATGTTTCTTATTGAAATCAAATAACAATTTGGTCAGTTTTTAAAATAGTGAACACACAAAACAACTTGTCATTTAGTTGTAAGTAAACAAACAAAGACTCCTCATTAGTCTGCTGACATATTGTCATTTATCTACCCATTATTTTGTCAACATTATTAAGGACAAGCTGTAAAAATGAATAATTAATCCACTTGTTCATTCACTGTTAATATCTGCTTATTTTCTGTTTTGACATGTTCTATTTACACTTCTGTTAAAATGTAATAATAACTTATTCTTCCGTTGTTTGATACTTTACATTTGTTAAGGACGATACCACAAATTTGGTTATCGATCCAATACCAAGTAGTTACAGGATCATAAATTGGTCATGTTCAAAGTCCTCATGTGTCCTGAGTTTATAAACATAATATGAATTTAGGAAAAAAAAGGATTGGTGACGATAAAAAAATATCGATCCAATCATTGTAGTATTGGCTGGATAAGCTATTGTACTTGGTATCATTACAGTGGATGTCAGGTGGGGATCCACCCATGGCCTTTGTTTACATTCAAGCGTGCTAGCTTTTGTTAGCAGTGACGCCGGTGAGCTATTGTATCCTCCTACGGTGCGTCGTGAAGCATGTTTAGCTATTCCTCGTCCTGCAGTGATAATGGTACTTGTAGCTGGCTAGGCATGTCTTAAAGCACCTCTTCCTTAGGGAGTTTCAGTGTTATAACGTCCCCTTTATCTTTACTTTTTAAGCCAGAATACGTTGATTCTCCCTTTTCGGTCCACACACTGTGCCTGCTTGTAAGTACTCTGTGATTGTGCGCTGCCGAACATGCTCCTCTGCTCGTAAAACCAGCAATGACCTGACGTGACCTTGATTGAAACTTTTATTAGTAGACTGCACATTACAGTACATATTCCGTACAATTGACCACTAAATGGTAACACCCGAATAAGTTTCAACTTGTTTAAAGGCCTACTGAAACCAACCACGCAGTCTGATAGTTTATATATCAATGATGAAATATTAACATTGCAACACATGCCAATACGGCCTTTTTAGTTTACTAAATTGCAATTTTAAATTTCCCGCGGAGTTTCTTGCTGAAAACGTTGCGGAATGATGATGCGTGTTTGTGACGTTATTGGTTGAGCGGACATTTTAGCCAAGCACCACTTAGGGCTAAAAGTTGTCTCTTTTCATCGCATAATTACACAATATTCTGGACATCTGTGTTGCTGAATCTTTTGCAATTTGTTCAATTAATAATGGAGACGTCAAAGAAGAATGCTGTTGGTGGAAAGAGGTGGATTGCAGCTGCCTTTAGCAACCGAAACACAGCCGGTATTTCTTTGTTTGTTGTGAAGCTTTAGCGAACATGTTCCTCTACCACATATCAACCAGCAAGTTTATGGATGAGGAAATTGTGATATTAAGTCGGCTCTTACCGGAGACTTGTGCGGAGTTAGCGTCCTCCTGCAGCAGCTGTCAAAAAGGCAGCTGCGATCTTGGCTCCTCCATTGGCTTCTCTCAGAGACACTGGCGGTCACCGCAGCCCTCCGACTTTCAGGTAGGACTTTATAATCTCACTAAAACACTATTCCAGCTGAAACTTGGGCATTTTCAAATAAAATGGAAAAGAAAATAGCAGCAGCACAACACAACATGGAAAGAAATATGCTCGGAATCACATATAAAGACAGAAAAACAAATGAATGGGTGAGAAAACAAACGCAAGTCCAAGACATTATGAGAACTATCAAATTAAATAAGTGGAGGTGGGCTGGACATATCAGTAGGAGAACCGATAATAGATGGACTTCTCTAATGACATCATGGAGACCCATGGACGGGAGCAGAAATAGAGGAGATGGCGAGATGAAATAGACAAATATTGGGGAACAGAGCAGCTAGAGATTGTTCACTTTGGCAGAAACATGCTGAGGCTTTCGTCCAGCAGTGGACTGACAACGGCTGATGATGATGATGATGGAGAAAACACTATTAACACAATAAGCAGATAAGGGATCTTCCAGAATTATCATAGTAAATGTGTCTAATAACATCTGAATTGCTCCCACTGCCGTTGCCTTTTTTTTCCCTAGTGCTTCACTCTAACTTTCCTCATCCACGAATCTTTCATCCTCGCTCAAATTAATGGGGAAATCGTCGCTTTCTCGGTCCGAATCGCTCTTGCTGCTGGTGGCTATGATTATAAACACTGTGAGGATGTGAGGAGCCCCACAACCCGTGACATCTCGCGCACATCGTCTGCTACTTCCGGTACAGGCAAGGCTTTTTTATTAGCGACCAAAAGTTGCGAACTTTATCGTCGATGTTCTCTACTAAATCCTTTCAGCAAAAATATGGTAATATCGCGAAATGATCAAGTGGTTGGTACAGCTCGGTTGGTACAGCGGCCGTGCCAGCAACTTGAGGGTTGCAGGTTCGATTCCCACTTCCGCCATCCTAGTCACTGCCGTTGTGTCCTTGGGCAAGACACTTTACCCACCTGCTCCCAGTGCTACCCACACTGGTTTAAATGCAACTTAGATATTGGGTTTCACTATGTAAAGCGCTTTGAGTCACTAGAGAAAAGCGCTATATAAAATATAATTCACAATTCACTTCAAGTATGACACATAGAATGGACCTGCTATCCCTGTTTAAATAATAAAATCGCATTTCAGTAGGCCTTTAAGTCGGGATCCACGTTAATCAATCCATTTGCCATCCTGCCCGGGAACCGGTACTTTTCAAACAGGGTATAGTACCGTGTTTGATCCATTAGTACCGCTATTTCCCGCCAACCTTCAAACTGAACACAAATATTACACAAGGAACACATGTTGTGCTTGTTTTGGGGCGAGAGACCTTCGCAGCTAGAACTCATCCGAATGCAGGACAGTCACGCATGATCGCCACGCGGCCCGGGATGACCTTTGACCCCGGCCTGATGAGCGCACGCATCCATGCGAGGGTCGCGGTCCCCGGTGCTGCGGGACTTCGGCAACTATTTAAGAAACATGTTTTTCGACAGCTACACTTCCTCCATTATTCCGCACGTGTTGCTTTGTTGCTCGCCCCGAGCGCGCGGCGCCGGCACCACGGCGAAGACCCGCCGGCCCAAGATCGGGCGGGCCGGGCTGCGAAAGGTCGCGGCAAATTACAAGCGGCCATGCGGGGCGCCGGCGTCCCAGGCGATCAGCGCAACATGGGCCGTGTCAGCAAAGACTTGCACCGCCGACCTTTGTGTGTCTGTGTGCGAATGTCAACATATGTGTGTGCGCGCGTCAGACTCTATCTCGTCTCGCCATCCGCTCCTTCGGGTCATTGGCGTTGTGCCCGGGCCTTGCACTTGTAGCGACACGGAGATGATTACTGTTGCTGCCCTGCGTTATTTACATCACTGTACTGTGCTGCGTTTGTGTGTGTGTGTGTGTGTGTGTGTGTGTGTGTGTGTGTGTGTGTGTGTGTGTGTGTGTGTGTGTGTGTGTGTGTGTGTGTGTACTTTTGGATGGCCTCCTGGGGCTGCAACAGCGGCGCAAAGCGAGACAGTTTGCTTTTATTTTATCGCTCATTTGACCGTTTTATGTGTTCAGGACTGCCACTGCAATCTCAGGGTCCACGCTGGCTGGGATTTGAGCGTGAGCTCGCTTATCGCCGTGGCAACATGTCGCAGTGTGTGTGTGTGTCGGTTGTGGCTCTCTGGCAAACAGGACTGTGCGGAATGTGCGCAGTTTATTGCAGCGTGATTTATTTGTGGGCGTCCAAATCACACACGCGGGACAGTTTATTAGGCACACCGTCTAAATGGAAGGCGCTATTTCGAAATGTCTGTCATGGCCATACTTGCCAACTCTCCCGGATTTGGCAGTTCAACCTCTGTATATTCAGCTTCAAAAAGATATGGTTGTGAATCCTCATTTGTCCAAAAAATAGTCGTCTTCGTTGTTTGTTACTAAGTCTGCCATGACTAAAAAACACACTGGTGTTTGTTTCCGGATGTAGGAACACACATCTGCCTACTGCCCGAATGCAGCTGAGATAGGCTCCTGCGACCCCAAAAGGGACAAGTGGTAGAAATTAGATGCATGGATGGATGTTGAAAAATATTCTTAGTTTAAGTAAATGCTTGTGCCATTATCTTGACATAATGATATGTTAGTCCGGCAACATGTTGTGTGCAGCTTTCGCAATCACATGTACAAGATTGAAAGGCATACTGGGTGACACAGAGTACACTAATGGTTGTGATATAAACCATTTTAACACTCTTAGTAATATGCGCCACGCTGTGAAGCCACACCAATTAAGAACGACAAACACATTTCGGGAGAACATCCTCACAGTAACACAACATAAACGCAACACAACAAATACCCAGAATCCTTTGTATCTGTGACTCTTCCTGAATATATTTTACCCCCTCCCCGTGCGTCAGTAAGGTGGGCGGGGTTGGGGGCGCGGGGTGTAGTGAAGTGAAGTGAATTATATTTATATAGCGCTTTTCTCTAGTGACTCAAAGCGCTTTACATAGTGAAAGCGTAAAATATATTCAGGAATTGTCACGGATACAAAGGATTCTGGGTATTTGTTGTGTTGCGTTTATGTTGTGTTACTGGGAGGATATTCTCCCGAAATGTGTTTGTCAATCTTGTTTGGTGTGGCTTCACAGCGTGGCGCATATTAGTAAGTGTTAAAGTTGTTTATATCACAACCATCAGTGTACTCTGTGTCACCTAGTATGCCTTTCAATCTTGTACGTGTGATTGCGAAAGCTGCACACAACATGTTGCCGGACTAACAATCGGTTTGTACATGTTGTTGAAGGTGTCTAAGGCAATGGCTCCGCAGGATGAACGCCAATTGGATATTCGCGAGAACGTTAGCGGCTCCAATTGTCTTCATTACTCTGTGAAACGGGTTTAAATAGCTCTGTGGCCGACCTCTGATGTATTTCAGCGGGCGGGCGGTTGCGGTTCTGATATGTTTGTTCGGGTGGACAGCGGGTGGATGACGACTTTGGTGATGCGGTTGCGGATGATATAATTGCCTATCCGCGCATCTCTAGCGCTCGGCATTACATTTCTTGGAACCAGCAAACTTATACTAATAACCAATTTATTGTTCTTAATGGAAAGGCAACAAGCTTGTTACTCTCGGGGTTGCCTAGGCAAATCATATCGTCTGAAAATGCATTTTTCCATCGACAACATGAGATCATCGCGCCAAGTGCGTGCTCTTTCAGTCGATTAGTGCGCATATATACAGCCCGGCCCCCGGCCAAAATTGTTTTGATTGTAATTTTGAGGAATTTATCTGAATGTGCATGAACTATTTCTGTACAAATTTGTTTGAAAATGTTAAACGTTTAAATATTAACTGTCCGTTTACAAATCTTCTATAGGAGTACGTATTTTCTATTGTTTCATAAAACCGCAAAGTCCATTTGGCTGTCATCCGTTTTAATTAGGGGCGTGGTTGGGGGCGGGGCGTTGTTGGTGGCCTGGTTAAGAGTATATTTATAGCTATCCATCCATCCACTTACTACCGCTTATTCCCTTTGGGGTCGCTGGTGCCTATCTCAGCTACAATCGGGCAGAAGGCGGGTTACACCCTGGACAAGTCGCCACCTCATCGCAGTATGTGTAGAAATCTTTATCTATAATTGAATCACTTGTTTATTTTTCAACAAGTTTTAAGTTATTTCTATATCTTTTTTTCCAAATAGTTAGGGTTTAGGGTTAGGGTTACACCCAGAAAGACCACTACAAATGAGCAAAATAGGCAGGCACTCTGTTTGTATTGTGGGAAAGCGGACGTGAAAACAGGCTGTCGACACGTCACTCAAGGTCAGCATGGAGCTGGAGGGGGCGTGGCCTCCACATCCGCCTGAATTTGTCCCGGGAGGTTTTCGGGAGAGGCGCTGAATTTCTGAAAATCCGGGAAGGTTGGCAAGTATGCACGTTGCGATCCCTACCTGCAATTCCGTCCACGGCCACTAGTAGGAAGGATCACGGCGGGCATCAGACGTGTGAAGTGGCGACGCGGTCCTCCTCCGGCAGTGTCGTGCACCGCCGCGCTGACTTGGTGCTAAAAAGTGTGCGAGTGAAAGAAATGACAGAATGAGGGCAAAATAACGCGTGATTAGTGGTCCCGTGATACGCAGGCAGCCGCCAGGCGCAAGCAAGCAGCTGATTCATGTTGCTGATGTCAATTTCATGCAAAGGCCGAGACGACCACGACAAGGGGTGTGCGGCGGGGACACCCCCCATGCACGAGATGCTGGTTTTAATACATCACATTTTTTCATTATTAAGTACCTTTTTTTGTTAGTAGTTCCAAAACAATTAGTCATGTCGTTGTAGAGAATCCATTCCAGACATTAAGGGTGTGAATGGCTGGGGAACTTTGTTAGTTATGATGGTGTCTCTCCAGGGGTAAGGGGGCGTCGCGTGTAATTTGGCTGTGGTGAAGTAGGCCGGCTTCGTCACATGGAAAAACCTACAGTTTTTCGTTGTGTATTCCGCTCCGTATGCTGAATGGCAATATATGATATATATCTCGATCCGTTCCAGACACTAAGGGTGTGAATCGTTGGGGAACTAACGATTTCATCCAATTCCGATTCCTGAGTTGACGATTCGATTCAGAATCCAGTGCTTCACCCAGAATATATGTTTGTTAAGGTGGTGTCTCTCCTGGAGTAAGGGGGCGTCGCCTGTAATTTGGCTGTGGTGAAGTAGGCCGGCTTTGTCGCGTGGAGAAGGCTACAGTTTCAGTTTTTGGTTGTGTTTTCCGCTCCGTATGCTGAATGGCAATATATGATATATATCTTGATCCGTTCCAGACATTAAGGGTGCGAATCATTGGGGAACTAACGATTTGATCCGATTCGATTTCTGAGGTGACGATTAGATTCAGAATCAAGTGGGACGGGGAAGGGGATGGGTGTAAGGAACAGTGTAATTTGGCTGTGGTGAAGTAGGCCGGCTTCGTCGCATGAAGAAATCTACAGTGTTTGGTTGTGTTTTCTGCTCTGTATGCTGAATGGCAATATATGATATATATATTGATCCGTTCCAGACACTGATGGTGTGAATTGTTGGGGAATTAACGATTCGATCCGATTCCTGAGGAGACGATTCGATTCAGAATCCAGTGCTTCCTCCAAAATATTTGTTAGTTAAGGTGGTGTCTCTCCAGGGGTAAGGGGGCGTCGTGTGTAATTGTGCTGTGGTGAAGTAGCCCGGCTTTGTCGTGTGGAGAAGCCTACAGTTTTTGGTTGTGTTTTCCGCTCCGTATGCTGAATGGCAATATATGATATATATTTCGATCCATTCCAGACACTAAGGGTGTGAATCGTTCGGGAACTAACTAACCATTCCGATTCCGATTCCTAAGGTGATGATTCGATTCAGAATCAAGTGGGACGGGGAAGGGGATGGGTGTAAGGAACAGTGTAATTTGGCTGTGGTGAAGTAGGCCGGCTTCGTCGCCTGGAGAAACCTACAGTTTTTGGTTGTGTTTTCCGCTCCGTATGCTGAATGGCAATATCCGTTCCAGACACTAAAGGTGTGAATCGTTGGGGAACTAACGATTCGATCCGATTCCTGAGGTGACGATTCGATTCAGAATCCAGTGCTTCCCCCAGAATATTTGTTAGTTAAAATAAAAAGGGACGGCGTGGCGGAGTGGTAGAGTGGCCGTGCGCAACCCGAGGGTCCCTGGTTCAATTCCCACCTAGTACCAACCTCGTCACGTCCGTTGTGTCCTGAGCATGACACTTCACCCTTGCTCCTGATGGGTGCTGGTTGGCGCCTTGCATGGCAGCTCCCTCCATCGGTGTGTGAATGTGTGTGTGAGTGGGTAAATGTGGAAGTAATGTCAAAGCGCTTTGAGTACCTTGAAGGTAGAAAAGCGCTATACAAGTACAACCCATTTATATTTATTTATTTAAGGTGGTGTCTCTCCAGGGGTAAGGGGGCGTCGCGTGTAATGTGGCTGTGGTGAAGTAGGCCGGCTTCGTCGCCTGGAGAAACCTACAGTTTTTGGTTGTGTTTTCCGCACCGTATGCTGAATGGCAATATATGATATACATCTCGATCCGTTCCATACACTAAGGGTGTGAATCGTCGGGGAACTAACAATTCGTTCCAATTCATCCAAAAGACTGTAACGTAAAATCTGTTTAGTGAGAGGAATGATCTTATCAGACAGAAAATAAGCAAATATCACCCTTATTGGAGATATTCAATCTTACTTAGATTTCATTTTTTTGCAGTGGAAGTGGCCGTGAGAGCTTTCACGCCACCACTCACGCAGAGAGGCGAGCCCCAACACACAATTGAAGCGTTTTATCTTCCTGCCTGCGTTTGCAACCAAACGTTGAAAGCGATGCTCGCGCTCGGCCTTCACGTCCACCGCCTGCGTTTTTTATTAGCGTGACGTCCGTCTGCTCGTCTGACGGCCGCTCCTTGATGCTTCGTCGAGTCCGATCAGATCCTCGTCTTCCCGGAGCCGTGTGGTTAGCGTGTGTGCGTGTGGAAGTGGAGCATGAGAATCGAGCAGGCGTAAAACAGGTGCGCGGTGCGGGGATTGAACAGGTCTGAAGATAACATTTGGCCTAGAAAGGAAAGTTCAAGAGACTATGATGATGATGATGATGATTGGCCGCTTCTGTCCGCCATCATGTGACCTCAAGATGCTTTTTTTGGCCTTGGTAAAAACGTCGCTGCCTGATGGAGGCCATTATCCACTTCACAGGATGAGGGCTGCCGTCCTCGTTAGCGGCAAAGCAGCAATTACGCTTCATTTAAAAATCCTCGCCTTCGCCACACATGTAATCAGTTTCCTCTTCAACGCTCTTCCTCCCATTCCACCTTAACTTCATCACCTCCTCCACCTCTCCATCACACTACCATCATACCTACTCAGTCGCCTAGTGGTTACAGCAGGGGTGTCAAACTCAAATAAAGAGTGGGCCAAAATTTTAAACGGAACAAAGCTGAGGGCCAAGGTTGAACAAATTAACCTTTTAATAGGGACCCAAACAAGTTTTGCATTAAATATTGAACAAGCGAGACTTATATAACTTTATAGTGACATGCAAAATCGAGTTTCAAATAATACTGATAATTTAAAAATAGCAATGGCATATCAAATCAAATTTAAATAGAAATTGAATGCCTCTTTTCTATTTGCAGCCTTCTCAGGTAAATATCAAAATAAACTTTTCCCATAGGCTAATAATACATTTTTATATTGTAGCGTCCAGGAAGAGGTAGTGCTGCAAGGGGTTCTGTCTACTTGTTCTGTTGTGTGTATGTTGTGTTACAGTGTGGATGTTCTCCCGAAATTTGCTTGTCATTCTCGTTTAGTGTTGGTTCACAGTGTGGCGCATATTTGTAACAGTCTTAAAGTTGTTTATACGGCCACCCTCAGTGTGACCTGTATGGCTGTTGACCAAGCTTGCATTGCATCAGCGTGAGTGTGTAAAAGCCACATATATCATGTGACTAGGCCGGAGCGCTGTTTCTACGTAGGAAAAGCGGACGTGACGAAAGGTTTTAGAGGACGCTTAAGGCAGTGCCTTTAAGGCACGCCCCCAATATTGTTGTCCAGGTGGGAATCGGGAGAAATTTGGGAGAATGGTTGCCCCCTGTGATTTTCGTGAGGGGCACTGAAATTTGGGAGTCTCCTTGGAAAATCAGGGAGTTGGGGGGGTTAGCAAGTATGAGTATTAGCGGTGAATGCGATGTTACAGCGACACCGCCGCTGTATAATACCGGCGGGCCAGCTCTAATGTTAATTTGATATTGCCTCAAGGGCCAAATGAAAATACACGGCGGGCCAAATTTGGCCCGCGGGCCATAGTTTGACACCCATGGGTTAGAGTGTCCGCCCTGAGATCGGTAGGTTGCGAGTTCAAACCCTGGCCGAGTCATACCAAAGACTATAAAAATGGGACCCATTACCTCCCTGCTTGGCACTCAGCATCAAGGGTTGGAATTGGGGGTTAAATCACCAAAAATGATTCCCTGGCGCAGCACCGCTGCTGCCCACTGCTCCCCTCACCTCCCAGGGGGTGATTTCGCCACACCAAGAGTGTGTGTGACAATCATTGGTACTTTAACTTTAACTTTAACTTTAACTGCTCCTCCTGCGCTAAACCGCAACATTAATCTCCAACACGCACAAACCCACTTAACCAAAATCCCAAATGCAGCTGCAGGCACACAGTGTCCGCAAACATGGCTGCCAACAAGTGTGCCACAACACAACACCCTCCACTAATCTGTCGCACTGTGTTTCCTTACAAAGGCTGCCAAAATGTCCCCCACCAATATGGCTGCCGTAGTTTGTGTAAATATGGATTTCACAGCACACCAGAAACATGTCTGCCACTACTTCCTTAGCAAATATGGCTTCCTTCACTTTCCATAGCAAATATGGCTGCCACAACTTCCAGTAGCAAACATGGCTGCCAAAACTTCCTTTAGCAAACATGGTTGCCACAACTTCCAATAGCAAACATGGCTGCCACCACTTCCCTTCGCAAATATAGCTGCCAAAACTTCCCCTAGCAAAAATGGATGTCACAACTTGCTGTACCAAATGTGGCTGCCACAACTTTCCAATTGCAAACATGTCTGCCACTAATTCCTCTAACAAATATGGCTGCCACCCATTCCACTAGCAAACATGGCTGCCACAACTTCCCGTAGCAAACATGGCTGTGTCATGCCAAATTTCTTCCCCCCTACAAAAATCTTCCCCCCGGAAGACATTTGGCGTGACAGCCCCTCTAATGCCTGAAGGACCCCAATGAGGGTGGAAGGACCTTAAAGCAGCCCACACAGCTGCCAGTTTTAAAAGCATTATAATTGGCTGATTGTCATTGGTGAAAAATAACGGTGAGGAAAAAAATATTAGCGTTCCAGCATGCTAACCTTTCAAGCTATTTTTGCTTCGCTAATTTTGCAGCTGTAACCCTTAAGAGTCATATAACTTGGTATTATCACACCCTCATTGGGGTCCTTCAGGCATTAGAGGGGCTGTCACGCCAAATGTCTTCCGGGGGGAAGGTTCTTGTAGGGGGGCGGAAATTTGGCGTGACAGCTGCCACAACTTCCAATAGCAAACATGTCTGCCACAATGCAGGCCGCCAACATGGCCGCTGCAGCATTCTCCACAAACTCTGTTGCCAAAATGTTCCCTAAAAATATGGCGGCCGCAATTCACATTATAGAGGCTTTTACAGTCGATCAACCGATTATTATTATTTGGCATTTTGAAAATGTTTGAATAACTTTTACTCGGCTCCGAATTTCGGTTATCGTCCCCGTTGAGAACTAATAATCGGTTTCATCCTCGGGAAAAACCCACATAGGTCCATCTCTAGCTTTTACCACAATGCCGTTTTCAAAACCAGTATGGCTGCCACAACTTTACCCGACAATAACGGCGGCCAAAATGTCCTCGGCAAGCACTTCACCAACAAAGCCGCCAGAACTCTCCCTAACAAATATGTCCGCCACGGCACAATCCAGAAGAGTGCTGCACTTGAAGGCAGACGTAATATATCAAGGAACCCCTCATTGAAATAGAATTCATAATAAAGTCCTGAATTTTAAGCATCAAAAACTTAATTTGAAGCTTCCACCTTCATCACCGGCTTCTCACCTGCCTGACACACACACACACACACACACACACACACCCTTTTCTACGACTTTCTCTGCATTCCCATCATCTGACTTGCAAAAATCCGAGACCCCACCGCTGCAGCATTGATTGAGAGGCAAAATTGCACTTCCTCCATATTTATTTCCCTGACATGATCTATGACGCCCCATAGATTTGTTTCCATCATACTCAAGGGGGGAGGGGGCAAAAAAGAATTACACTGCAGCAGACTTGTGGGGGGGGGGAATTTGCAGAGGAAGGCTGGGAAGGGAAATAATTCATGCAAATGTTGCAATGAAGAGTTCACACGCGGCTCACATTGCAGGCCGACCATCTGTCGCCTTCTGAACGCCACGGCGGCGAGCGGGCGAGGTTGAACTTCACGCATCTGATTAAAAAAAAAAAAACATTTTTAAACATTTTTTACTGTATAGACTTTTTACCGTCTTAAAGGCCTACTGACATATTTTCTTATTTTTTCATTTCATTTCATTTTTTAATTCCATATTTTTGCTGAAAGGATTTAGTAGAGAACATCGACGATAAAGTTTGCAACTGTTGGTCGCTAATAAAAAAGCCTTGTCTGTACCGGAAGTCGCAGACGATGACGTCACCCGTGTGATGGCTCCTCACATCCTCACATTGTTTATAATGGGAGCCTCCAACAAAAAGAGCTATTCGGACCGAGAAAACGACAATTTCCCCATTAATTTGAGCGAGGATGAAAGATTTGAGCGAAGGAGTTGAAAGAAGAAGAAAAAAAGAAAAAAAAAGAAAAAGAAAAAAGGCGATTGCATTGTGAGCGATTCAGATGTTTTTAGACACATTTACTATGCAATGAAGAGTTCACTCGCGGCTCACGTTACTGGCCGACCATCTGTCACTTTCTGAACGCCACGGCGGCGATTGGGCGAGGTTGAACTTCACGCATCTGATTAAAAAAAAATAAAAAATAACTTTTTTGATACACTTTGTACTCTATAGACTTTTTACTGTCTTAGTTAAAGGCCTACTGACATAGTTAAAGGCCTACTGACATAGTTAAAGGCCTACTGACATGAGATCAAACACGGTACTATACCCTGTTTGAAAAGTACCGGTTCCTGGGCATGAGGGCACGTGGATTGATTAACGTAGACCCCGACTTAAAGGCCTACTGAATTGATATTTCCTTATTCAAACGGGGATAGCAGGTCCATTCTATGTGTCATACTTGATCATTTCGCGATATTGCCATATTTTTATTGAAAGGATTTAGTAGAGAACATCGACGATAAAGTTCGCAACTTTTGGTCGCTAATAAAAAAGCCTTGTCTGTACCGGAAGTAGCAGACAATGACGTCACCCGTGTGATGGCTCCTCACATCCTCACATTGTTTATAATGGGAGCCTCCAACAAAAAGAGCTATTCGGACCGAGAAAACGACAATTTCCCCATTAATTTGAGCGAGGATGAAAGATTTGAGCGAAGGACTTGAAAGAAAAAAAAAAGAAAAAGAAAAAAGGTGATTGCATTGTGAGCGATTCAGATGTTTTTAGACACATTTACTATGCAATGAAGTGTTCACTCGCGGCTCACGTTGCAGGCCCACCATCTGTCGCTTTCTGAACGCCACGGCGGCGATTGGGCGAGGTTGAACTTCACGCATCTGATTAAAAAAAAAAAAAACATTTTTATAAATTTTTTACTGTATAGACTTTTTACCGTCTTCGTTAAAGGCCTACTGACATGATATTTTCTTATTTTTTCATTTCATAAAATTTTTTAATTCCATATTTTTGCTGAAAGGATTTAGTAGAGAACATCCACGATAAAGTTTGCAACTTTTGGTCGCTAATAAAAAAGCCTTGCCTGTACTGGAAGTAGCAGACGATGACGTCACCCGTGTGAGGGCTCCTCACATCCTCACATTGTTTATAATGGGAGCCTCCAACAAAAAGAGCTATTCGGAGCGAGAAAACGACAATTTCCCCATTAATTTGAGCAAGGATGAAAGATTTGTGGCCGAGGATATTGATAGCGGAGTACTAAAAAGAAAGAAAAAAAAAGGCGATTGGATTATGAGCGATTCAGATGTTTTTAGACACATTTACTAGGATAATTCTGGGAAATCCGTTATCTTTCTATTGTGTTGCTAGTGTTTTAGTGAGATTAAGTAGTACCTGATAGTCGGAGGGGTGTGTCCACGGGTGTCTTGACGCCAGTCTCTGAGGGAATTAGTCATGGCAGCAGCAGCACGACAGAAGCTCCGCTGATCTCTGGTAAGAGGCGACGTTTTACCACAATTTTCTCACCGAAACCTGCCGGTTGACAAGTGGTCGGGATCCATGTTCGCTTGACCGCTCTGATCCATAGTAAAGCTTCACCTCCGGGAATTTTAAACAAGGAAACAGTGTGTTTGTGCGGCTAAAGGCTAAAGCTTCCCACCTCCATCTTTCCACTTTGACTTCTCCATTATTAATCGAACAAATTGCAAAAGATTCAGCAACACAGATGTCCAGAATACTGTATAATTGCGCGATGAAAAGAGAGGACTTTTAGACGCTAGTGGTGCTGGGCTAATATGAGACGTCACGCGCACGCGTCATCATTCCGCGGCGTTTTTAACAAGAAACTCCGCGGGAAATTCAAAATTGCGATTTAGTAAACTAAAGCGGCCGTATTGGCATGTGTTGCAATGTTAATATTTCATCATTGATATATAAACTATCAGACTGCGTGGTCGGTAGTAGTGGGTTTCAGTAGGCCTTTAAAGGGAGTGTCAGCCAAGGATGTAGCACACGTTGACTGGATGGCGGGCGAAAACAAATCATTGATCAAAGACACAAAATGACTCAGTTCATCTCTGCTGAGAGCGAGCTTCAGCGTTAGAATGAACAAGCTTCAAGAAGAAAGCCGACGATTTATAGAGAATATGAAGTGAGTCACATAAGTGGTTCATATCATATTACTTTTAGAACTCATTCTGTTGGCCTTTTGGAAATATTTGCAATACCAGTTGCTCGTTGAAGCACTGAACGTCCTCTAAAGGAGCTACGTGGGCGTGTAAATGAGTTTAGATGACCTTTGAAGTATCGCAGGAAGACTGAAAGATGTCAATGTGATGTATTGCTGTCGTTGGCCACCAACATGGCTGCCACAACATACTACACAAACATGGCTGCTACAACATACTACACAAACTTGGCTGCTACAACATACTACACAAACATGGCTGCTACAACATACTACACAAACATGGCTGCTACAACATACTACACAAACATGGCTGCTACAACATACTACACAAACATGGCTGCTACAACATACTACAAAAACATGGTTGCCACAACTTAGTGAACAAACATGGCTGCCAAAACATACTTCACAAACATGGCTGCTACAACATACTACACAAACATGGCTGCTACAACATACTACACAAACATGGCTGCTACAACGTACTACACAAACATGGCTGCTACAACATACTACAAAAACATGGTTGCCACAACTTAGTGAACAAACATGGCTGCCACAACTTAGTGAACAAACATGGCTGCCAAAACATACTACACAAACATGGCTGCCAAAATATACTACACAAACATGGTAGCCACAACTTACTAAACAAACATGGCTGCCAAAACATACTACACAAATATGGCTGCCACAACTTAGTAAACAAAAATGGCTGCCACAACATACTACACAAACATGGCTGCCACATTATGCTACACAAACATGACTGCCACATTATACTACACAAACATGGCTGCCACGACATACTACACAAACATGGTTGCCTCAACTTAGTAAACAAACATGGTCTGCCGCAAAATACTACACAAACATGACTGCCACAACATACTACACAAACATGGCTGCCAAAACATACTACACAAACATAGCCTGTCACAAGCTAGTACACAAACATGGCTGCCAAAACATACTACACAAACATGGCTGCCAAAACATACTACACAAACATGGCTGCCAAAACATACTACACAAACATGGTAGCCACAACTTACTAAACAAACATGGCTGCCAAAACATACTACACAAATATGGCTGCCACAACATACTACACAAACATGGCTGCCACATTATGCTACACAAACATGACTGCCACATTATACTACACAAACATGGCTGCCACGACATACTACACAAACATGGTTGCCTCAACTTAGTAAACAAACATGGTCTGCCGCAAAATACTACACAAACATGACTGCCACAACATACTACACAAACATGGCTGCCAAAACATACTACACAAACATAGCCTGTCGCAAGCTAGTACACAAACATGGCTGCCAAAACATACTACACAAACATGGCAGCCAAAACATACTACACAAACATGGTAGCCACAACTTACTAAACAAACATGGCTGCCAAAACATACTACACAAACATTTTTACCACAACTTAGTAAAGAAACATGGCTGCCAAAACATACTACACAAACATGGTTGCCACAATTTAGTATAGAAAAATGGCTGCCAAAACATACGACACAAACATGACTGGCCCATTATACTACACAAACATGGCTGCCAAAACATACTACACAGACATGGTTGCCACAACTTAGCAAACAAACATGGCTGCCAAAACATACTACACAAATATGGCTGCCACAACTTGGTAAACAAAAATGGCTGCCGCAATATACTACACAAACATTTTTACCACAACTTAGTAAAGAAACATGGCTGCCAAAACATACTACACTAACATGGTTGCCACAACATAGTACACAAACATGGCTGCCAAAACATACTACACAAACATGGTTGCCACAATTTAGTATGGAAAAATGGCTGCCAAAACATACTACACAAACATGGCTGCCACATTATACTACACAAACATGGCTGCCAAAACATACTACACAAATGTGGCTGCCACAACTTAGTAAACAAAAATGGCTGCCGCAACATACTACACAAACATTTTTACCACAACTTAGTAAAGAAACATGGCTGCCAAAACATACTACACTAACATGGTTGCCACAACATAGTACACAAACGTGGCTGCCAAAACATACTACACTAACATGGTTGCCACAACATAGTACACAAACATGGCTGCCAAAACATACTACACTAAGATGGTTGCCACAATTTAGTATAGAAAATGGCTGCCAAAACATACTACACTAACATGGCTGCCACATTATGCTACACAAACATGACTGCCACATTATACTACACAAACATGGCTGCCACAACATACTACACAAACATGGTTGCCTCAACTTAGTAAACAAACATGGTCTGCAGCAAAATACTACACAAACATGACTGCCACAACATACTACACAAAAATGGCTGCCAAAACATACTACACAAACATGGTTGCCACACCGTAGTAAACAAACATAGCTGCCGCAACATACTACACAAACATTGCCTCCACAACATACTACACAAACATGGCTGCCACAACATACTACACAAACATGGTTGCCTCAACTTAGTAAACAAACATGGTCTGCCGCGAAATACTACACAAACATGGCTGCCACAACATACTACACAAATATGGCTGCCACAACTTAGTAAACAAAAATGGCTGCCACAACATACTACACAAACATTTTTACCACAACTTAGTAAAGAAACATGGCTGCCAAAACATACTACACAAACATGGTTGCCACAATTTAGTATAGAAAAATGGCTGCCAAAACATACTACACAAACATGGCTGCCACATTATGCTACACAAACATGACTGCCACATTATACTACACAAACACAGCTGCCAAAACATACTACACAGACATGGTTGCCACAACTTAGTAAACAAACATGGCTGCCCAAACATACTACACAAATATGGCTGCCACAACTTAGTAAACAAAAATGGCTGCCAAAACATATTACACAAACATGGTTGCCACACCGTAGTAAACAAACATAGCTGCCGCGCAACATACTACACAAACAATGCTGCCACAACATACTACACAAACATGTTTGCCTCAACTTAGTAAACAAACATGGTCTGCCGCAAAATACTACACAAACATGACTGCCACAACATACTACACAAAAATGGCTGCCAAAACATATTACACAAACATGGTTGCCACACCGTAGTAAACAAACATAGCTGCTGCAACATACTACACAAACATGGCTGCCACAACATACTACACAAACATGGTGCCAAATTATATTACACAAACATGGTGCCAAATTATATTACACAAACAGGGTCTACCACAACTTAGTAAACAAACATGGCTGCTACAACATAGTACACAAACATGGCTGTCACATTATACTACACAAACATGGCCTAACACAACTTACTACACAAACATGACTGCCACAACATACTACACAAAAATGGCTGCCAAAACATACTACACAAACATGGCTGCCACATTATACTACACAAACATGGCTGCCAAAACATACTACACAAATGTGGCTGCCACAACTTAGTAAACAAAAATGGCTGCCGCAACATACTACACAAACATTTTTACCACAACTTAGTAAAGAAACATGGCTGCCAAAACATACTACACTAACATGGTTGCCACAACATAGTACACAAACATGGCTGCCAAAACATACTACACTAACATGGTTGCCACAACATAGTACACAAACATGGCTGCCAAAACATACTACACTAAGATGGTTGCCACAATTTAGTATAGAAAATGGCTGCCAAAACATACTACACTAACATGGCTGCCACATTATGCTACACAAACATGACTGCCACATTATACTACACAAACATGGCTGCCACAACATACTACACAAACATGGTTGCCTCAACTTAGTAAACAAACATGGTCTGCAGCAAAATACTACACAAACATGACTGCCACAACATACTACACAAAAATGGCTGCTAAAACATATTACACAAACATGGTTGCCACACCGTAGTAAACAAACATAGCTGCTGCAACATACTACACAAACATGACTGCCACAACATACTACACAAAAATGGCTGCCAAAACATACTACACAAACATGGTTGCCACACCGTAGTAAACAAACATAGCTGCCGCAACATACTACACAAACATTGCCTCCACAACATACTACACAAACATGGCTGCCACAACATACTACACAAACATGGTTGCCTCAACTTAGTAAACAAACATGGTCTGCCGCGAAATACTACACAAACATGGCTGCCACAACATACTACACAAATATGGCTGCCACAACTTAGTAAACAAAAATGGCTGCCACAACATACTACACAAACATTTTTACCACAACTTAGTAAAAAAACATGGCTGCCAAAACATACTACACAAACATGGTTGCCACAATTTAGTATAGAAAAATGGCTGCCAAAACATACTACACAAACATGGCTGCCACATTATGCTACACAAACATGACTGCCACATTATACTACACAAACATGGCTGCCAAAACATACTACACAGACATGGTTGCCACAACTTAGTAAACAAACATGGCTGCCCAAACATACTACACAAATATGGCTGCCACAACTTAGTAAACAAAAATGGCTGCCAAAACATATTACACAAACATGGTTGCCACACCGTAGTAAACAAACATAGCTGCCGCGCAACATACTACACAAACAATGCTGCCACAACATACTACACAAACATGTTTGCCTCAACTTAGTAAACAAACATGGTCTGCCGCAAAATACTACACAAACATGACTGCCACAACATACTACACAAAAATGGCTGCCAAAACATATTACACAAACATGGTTGCCACACCGTAGTAAACAAACATAGCTGCTGCAACATACTACACAAACATGGCTGGCACAACATACTACACATACATGGTGCCAAATTATATTACACAAATATGGTGCC
>NC_084614.1:17053489-17085989 GCF_033978795.1 Nerophis ophidion | reverse complement strand
ATGTGGACTCGTCAGACCACAGAACACTTTTACACTTTGCATCGGTCTATCTTAGATGAGCTCGGGTGCAGGGAAGCCAAGGGCGGTTCTGGGTGTTGTTGATAAATGGCTTTCGCTTTGCATAGTCGAGATTTAACTTGCGCTTACAGATGTAGCGAAAAACTGTTGTGACTGGCAGTGGTTTTCTGAATTGTTCCCGAGCCCATGTGGTGATGTCCTTTACACACTGATGTCGCTTTTTGATGCAGTACCGCCTGAGGGATCGAAGGTCACGGGCATTCAATGTTGGTATTTAGCCTTGCTGCTTACATGCAGTGATTTCTCCAGATTTTATGAACCTTTTCATGACCGTAGATGGTGAAATCCCTAAATTTTTGTAATAGCTCATTGAGAAATATTGTTCTTAAACTGTTCGACAACAAAAAGTGGTGACCATCGCCCCATCCTTGTTTGTGAATGACCGAACATTCCACGGAAGCCGCTTTTATACCCAATCATGGCACCCACCTGTTCCCAATTACCCTGTTCACCTGTGGTATGTTCCAAATAAGTGTTTAATGAGCATTCCTCAACGTTCTCTGTCTTTTTTTCCACTTGTGCCAGCTTTCATGAAACATGTTGCAGGCATCAAATTCCCAAGGTGCTAATTTTTGCAAAAAATAAGGTTTTCCAATTTGAACGTTAAATATCTTGTGTTTGCGGTATATTCAACTGAATATAGGTTGAAAAGGATTTACAAATTATTGTATTTTGTTTTTATTTAACTGTATATATATATATATATATATATATGTATGTGTGTGTGTATGTATGTGTGTGTGTATATATGTGTGTGTGTATATATATGTATATATATATATATATATATATAAATGTATATATATATATATATATTTATAAATATTATATTGTGTGCTTAGCCGTTGTGTAGCCGCCAGCTCTTCGTAGCTTAATACAGCCTAGCATGTTTACCTTTTAAAACCGACTAAAATCGAAGAAAAGACCAACCTTGTGCGCTTCATGAGTGGATGTTCACTGCAGGACTTCTTGGAGCAAAGGTTTTGCATGAAAGTCTATACTTTTTTCTCCCCCCGGTATCAGACCGATATCAATATCTGATTAGGACCTCCCAACTCCCCCAAGTGCACACACAAAGAAAGACCAGGAGAAAGCACAAAATATCGAGTGCGAGGGACGGGAGATTAGTTGATGCTGAGCAGCTTTGTCTTCTGTCCTTTCTGTTCCGAGGTTTCTGTCCGCGGAAATTGAAATCATTCTCCGCATGTAAGAGATGAAAGAGTGAAAGTCCCCACCGAGGGACTCGAACCCTCGGTCTTCTGTTGTTGTGTTGCTGTGTGTGTCTGGACGAACTCGGACTCGATCGATCAAATACAAACGAGTTGCATGCAGTACAAAACAAATATAAGATTACAAGCGGAGGTGGGTAGAGTACCAAAAAATTGTACTCAAGTAAGAGTACTGTTACCTTAGAAAAATAATCTAAAACTCAAGTAAAAGTGGAAAGTAATCATCAAAATAATTACTTGAGTAAGTAAGTATTCCGTGGAAAAACTACTAAGTATTGAGTAACTTGGGGTTTATTTAGTAGCTATTTTTAATGGTGTGTAATATCTGACTGCCGATATTATCGGCCGATAAATGCTTTAAAATGTGATATCGTAATTATCGGAATCGGTTCCAAAAAGTACAATTTATGACTTATTAAAACGCCGCTGTACGCTGTGGCACACGGACGTAGGGAGAAGTACTGAGCGCCAAAACCTTAAAGACACTGCCTTTGCGTGCCGGTCAAATCACATAATATCTACTGCTTTTCACACACACAAGTGAATGCAACACATACTTGGTCAACAGCCATACAGTTCACACTGAGGGTGGCCGTATAAACCACTTTAACACGCCACACTGTATACCCACACCAAACAAGATCGACAAACACATTTCGGGAGAACATCCGCACCGTAACACAACAGAACAAATCACCAGAAGCCCTTCTAGCACTAACTCTTCCGGAAGCTACAATATACAACCCCCCACTCCCATCCCCCGCGTCCCTTCAACCTCAACCTCCTCATGCTCTCCCAGGGAGAGCATGTCCCAAATTCCAAGCTGCTGTTTTGAGGCATGTTAAAAAAAAAACAATACACTTTGTGACTTCAATAATAAATATGGCAGTGCCATGTTGGCATTTTTTTCCCCATAACTTGGGTTGATTTATATTTGGAAAACCTTTTTACATTGTTTAATGCAGGGGTCACCAACCTTTTTGAAACCAAGAGCTACTTCTTGGGTACTGATTAATGCGAAAGGCTACCAGTTTGATACACACTTCAGTAAATTGCCAGAAATAGACAATTTGCTCAATTTACCTTTAATAAATAAATCTATATATATATTTAAAAAAAATGGGTATTTCTGTCTGTCATTCCGTCGTACATTTTTTTTCTTCTTACGGAAGTTTTTTTTGTAGAAAATAAATGATGAAAAAAACACTTAATTGTACGGTTTAGAAGATGAGAAAACACGAAAAAAAATATGAATTACATTTTGAAACATAGTTGATCTTCAATTTCAATTCTTTAAAATTCAAAATTCAACCGAAGAAAAGAAGACAAAAACTAGCTAATTCGAATCTTTTTGAAAAAAATAATTTATGGAACATCAGTAATAATTTTTCCTGATTAAGATTAATTTTAGAATTTTAATGACATGTTTTAAATAGGTTAAAATCCAATCTGTACTTTGTTAGAATATATAACAAATTGGACCAATCTATATTTCTAACAAAGACAAATCATAATTTCTTCTAGATTTTCCAGAACAAAAATTTTAAAAGAAATTCAAAAGACTTTGAAATAAGTTTTAAATTTGATTCTATAGATTTTCTAGATTTGCCAGAATATTTTTTTCGAATTTTAATTGTAATAAATTTGAAGAAATATTTCACAAATATTCTTTGTCGAAAAAACAGAAGCTAAAATGAAGAATTAGATTAAAATGTATTTATTATTCTTTACAATAAAAACAATTAATTTACTTGAACATTGATTTAAATTGTCAGGAAAGAAGAGGAAGGAATTTAAAAGGTAAAAAGAAAAAAATATATGTGTTAAAAATCCTAAAATCATTTTTAAGGTTGTATTTTTTTCTCTAAAATTGTATTTTTGAAAGTTATAGGAAGCAAAGTAAAAAAATAAATGAATTTATTCGAAAAAGTGAAGACCAAGTCTTTAAAATATTTTCTTGGATTTTCAAATTCTATTTGAGTTTTGTCTCTCTTAGAATGAAAAATGGCGAGTAAAGTGAGACCAGCTTGCTAGTAAAAAAAAAAAAAAAAAAATAGAGGCAGCTCACTGGTAAGTGCTGCTATTTGAGCTATTTTTAGAACAGGCCAGCGGGCGACTCATCTGGTCCTTACGGGCACCGCGTTGGTGACCCCTGGTTTACTCCATCCAGCGGGGCATCACAATAAAATCAGCCATAATAATGTGTTCATTCCACGACTGTATATATCGGTATCGGGTGATATCAGAATCAGTAATTAAGAGTTGGACCATATTGGAATTTCGGATATTGGTAAAAAAGCCATTATCGGACATCTCTAGTATGTATATAAATATATATGTATATGTATATGTATATAGATATACTTGCCCACAGACACATTTTTTTCCTCTAAATTAAATATCCAAACGTAAATAAATGTAACGATCGGAGTGAAACTCAATGTAGGTTAGTCAAAGTACCGTTTCTTCTTTACAAAAATACTAAAATTAAAAAGTATTTTACATTGACAAGTACCATTTTTTTCTCAAAAAAGTTATTTAAGTACCGTATTTCCTTGAATTGCCGCAGGGCATATAGGTTGCACCTGCCTTGAATTACTGCCGGGTCAAACTCGCTCCCCAAAATAATTAGCGCATATTTAGTATTACCACCTGGTCAAACTCGTGACGTCACGAGTGACACTTCCCCTGGCATCATTTTCAAAATGGAGGAGGCTGATTTCAATACCGGTAATTTTAAATCGCATAAAGTGAAGAAGATTAAGAGCTATTCAGTAGGATTTAAGGTCCAAGCTTACATCACACTCAAATTTTTACTCTATGCCTTTGGTAAGTGCCGGAGTGAGAAGAGGTTTTAAAATAATTAGCGGATGCTTACTTTTACTGCATGCCTTTGGTAAGCGCAGGAGTGAGAAGAGGTTTTAAATTAATTAGCGCAATTCAAGGAAATACGGTAAATGTAATGGAGTAAATGTAGCGCGTTGACAAGTAACTATAAGTTCAATATTTACTTTTTGAACTCTCCCAGTAATACCAGTCTGATTTAATGCTGCCCTCGGTGTTGTTCTGCCTATCCCTCCTGTGTCTGTGTGTGTGTGTGTGTGTGTGTGTGTGTGTGTGTGTGTGTGTGTGTGTGTGTGTGTGTGTGTGTGTGTGTGTGTGTGTGTGTGTGTGTGTGTGTGTGTGTGTGTGTAACAGGGTCAATTACGTCTTGTAAATAATTTATTTTCTAAAGTTTTATTATTGTTATAATTACACAAAATATGTAAGTTACATGTAAATACCTGAATATTGTTTGATGTTTTGTCAATGTGGAACCATTGTCTCATTGTCCCTCCTACTGCAATAATTACTGTGACACCTGTCTTTTTATATGCGTTAGACACGCCCTCCAACTTCCCTTTTTGTCTACGATAACGGGAGAGGGGCTCGACGATGGCACAAAGTTTTGATGACGATTGTATTCTGTTTTATCAGTAAAGTGCAGTGGAGAAATCCATGGTGTCGGTCGTCTTATATAAAAAACACACAACGCAGAGGAAAAGACCACCGGTTACACTTGGTGCCGTACGACCCGTTGCATCGCCGACCAGCCCTCGTCTGGTGCCCGGGAAAGCTGCCGGAGTTTCCCTCCCGCTGCACTCTGCTGCTCCTCCCTCTCTCTCCCTGTCGCCGCGGACAAAGGTGCGCGCTCCGCGTGCGCGCAAGGTGTGCTGACAAACCACGCTGATTTAAAGTGTGTGTGTTGGATTTAAGCTCGTTTAGGTTTGTGCTGGTGATGTTATTATATCCAGCTGGTACATTTTATGAACATTTTGTGACAGATAGTCCTATCAAAAAAAAAAAAAGTATAATGGGCATGCCTGTTTGTATGAGTGATTAGTGAAGCCTTTTGATTGTTTTATTTTCTGTTCATCTATTGATCAGTGTGGGCTTATGAGAGGCTTGATATGCCCTAATAGCACTTGTGTTTTTTTGCTACAGTGCTGTGCTATGTATTGATTTGTCAGGGGTATTTACAGTGGGCTTTACAGTGAAGTATTTTTTTTTGTTGTTGTTTGGTTTTTTTATGTGTCAACTTGTGTCACTATTGGCCTTGTTTTGCTATACTGCCTTTGTGGGAATTTGTCTTTGTTGTGTTGGTGAAGTATTAGTACAGTATTTGAAATTCCTGCAATGGCTGGTCGTGGGCATAGTGTCACATTTGGAATGGGGAGGGGTAGGTTGGTGTCAAGCAGTCCTAGATTCATGATAGACCAACCAGTTTTTAACCCGCTACTAAACCCCATCTCTAGCTCTACACCAGTTACTCAAGCAGTGCGCGAGCCCACACAAGTTATATCTGTTGATGCTTTTGGAGACATGATCACATCTTTAGCTAAACAGATAGGAGATAACATCTTTGCCAACATCAGCATGATGCACCAGCCAAGTGCCTTGCAGCCTCAGTCCACCGCTGTGAGCCCTTCCTCCGGGCAAGATGGTTCGCCACAAGTGAAAGTTTTCGTGCAGCCTGACGTCAAAGCACCACCTTACTTTAGGGGCGATAATTCAGATTTGTTCTCAATTCACGAATGGGTAGACATGATGAAATGTTACCTAAATAGAGTAAAATGTGACAGTCCTCCTGAAATGTTTGAGCTAATTATGTCCAGACTAACAGGTAAAGCGAGGGATGTTGTAAAAGTGTCGCTGCGCAGCCGCCCTGATCTGAATGCACATGACCTGCCCACTGCAATGTTTGACATTTTGAAAGGTAACTTCAGTGAGTTATCATATTCTAACTTACCTATGAAAGACTTTTACTTCACAATTCCCCATTCTGGTGAGAGTGCTATGGACTACTGGATCCGCCTTAATAAGTCCATCGATGCTGCCGACGAGTGTCTCCATAGGCAGGGTAAATCTGTTGAGGACCCCAGTGCTGAAGTCGTCATGATGTTTATTAACCACTGTCCTGACCCTCATCTTGCCTTGTTGTTTCAACTAAAGTCGCCTGAGCAGTGGACTGCAGCTGAGGTTCAGGAGCGTCTGGATGCTCACATAAGAAAGGTTAGAAAGACAGCACCCCAGTCTCAATGTATGGTGGGCTTGTCAACTTATAGTCAAAGCTCAGTGACTGATTGTTCTTCACAAGGGGCTGTCTCGGTAGCACGCCAGCAGTCATTGCATACTGTTCCTCAGCCTTCCCCTACCCTTTCCTGCAGTCACCCTCCGTCTGATGCTCCTGCGGCTGTCGCACATCAGTCCGCCTCCCCATTACACCCATCTTCTGTCAATGTGGCGCCAGCCGCTTTTGACCCACCAGTTAACGACCCTGGTGCTCAAGTTGTGGCCATGTTTGATAGAGTTCTATCCTTGTGCAATGCTTCTTTGGCTAACAATCAAAGACCAGGGCGCCAAACGTCAGGCAGCCGTCAGACTGCTCAACCCCGAAATCACCAAAGTTCTTTGGCAGTCACTTGTCGAGTATGTACGTCCAGTGAACATTCAACTCATGCACACTGTAAGCTCTACAGATTGTGCCTTAACTGTTTGAGACCTGGTCACATGAAGCGTGAGTGCCCACAAGCCTCACATTCCCCGGCTATACCGTCATCTTTTCCACCCAATGCTGATTTAAACTAACCCGCCTGTGTAGTGAGAGGGGTAGCATGGGCGATGCTAGTAGCACCCTCAGTGAAAATGAAGATGTGCAATTGACCTATGTGAACTGTTGTAGTAGTGTTTCTGATGACAAAACAGTGATTGTTGTGGGTTCCCATAGAGTGGAAGGAGCTAGTGAGTTGTTTTATGCTCCAGTGTCTGTGGGGGGCCAGTCTGTTTTAAGAGGGATGCTTGATTCAGGTAGCATGTCATGCATGATAAATGTGGAGGCGGAGTCAAAGCTTAGAGCTGTTGGGCTACTCCCTAGCCCTCGGCCTGTGCCGGAGAAGGTGGTACTTATTGGCTGTGGTGGCCTTATGACACAACCCAGGTGCATTTATGACCTTGAAATTGAAGTTTATGGGTCTAAGTTCATTGTGCCAACTTTACTTGTACCAGGGCAGAAAGATGAGATGATCATTGGGACCAATGTCATAAGACCCATTATACAGGCGATGAAGTCGGATAATAAGTACTGGCAGCTGGTCTGCTCCAATACTTCTGACCCCAATTGTGAACAGTTTCTTGGACTACTTAGCTGTATCACACGCTGGTCTGGTCCCAAAGTGCCTGAAAAAGTTGGTACAGTCAAGCTAAGACAATCTGTCACTCTTGCACCTCAGGGAGAGTCTCTAGTATGGGGGAAGCTGCCCAGCAGTGCTCCTGTGTCACCTGGGAGCACTGTCATTGTGGAGCCCACCTCTTCCCGTTCAACCCCTAGAGACATCATTGTTGGGCGGGTCGTGACACCCATGTGGGGTGATCGTTGGGTCCCGATGAAAATTCTGAACCCAACAAAGAGACCTGTGACACTGCGCCGTAATGCTAGGGTAGCAGATGTTTTTCCTTGTATTGCAATGGAAGACCTTCCTTTGTCACAGAATGTGTGTATGCAGCAGACCTGTGAGGGAAGTGACCCAACCTCCAGGTCAGGTACCACCTCTAATCCCCTTCAGCAGCTTAAAGAGTGCGGGTTGGCAGATGTTGATCTTGAAGGGTGTGAAGTATCAGAGGAATGGAAACAGCGTCTGGCTGAACTAGTCCTCACCTACGAAGATGTATTTTCTAAGGACAAGCTGGACTGTGGTGAAGCAAAGGATTTCGTCCACCGAATCCACCTCACTGATGATCGCCCTTTTAGACTCCCCTATCGCCGTGTCCCTCCAGCTCACTATCATAAGCTGAGAGAGGTGCTGTCTGAGATGGAGTTCAAAGGAATCATCAGCAAGTCAGTCAGTGAGTATGCTTCACCCCTTGTCCTTGTCTGGAAGAAGTCAGGGGAGTTGAGGATCTGCACAGACTTCCGCTGGCTTAACGCCAAGACCGTGAAGGATGCACACCCGCTACCCCACCAGGCTGACTGTCTTGCCGCCCTTGGGGGAAATGCCTTTTTCAGTACCATGGATCTTACATCGGGGTTTTACAACGTCCCCCTCCATGAGTCTGACAGGCGGTATACGGCCTTCACAACACCTTTAGGCCTATACGAGTACAACAGACTTCCCCAGGGCTTGTGCAACAGCCCTGCATCCTTTATGCGGATGATGATCAGCATCTTTGGGGACTTGAACTTCTCAAGCCTTCTCTGCTTTTTGGATGACCTGCTCGTGTTTGCTCCATCCGAAGAGGAAGCCCTGAAGCGGCTGGAGAGTGTCTTCCTGCGTCTCAGAGCCAACAACCTGAAACTAGCGCAGAGGAAGTGCTACTTCTTGCGAAGGACCGTAAAGTTTCTGGGTCATGTAGTAAACAGTGGGGGCGTCGCAGTCGACCAGGAGAAAGTCAAGGTCATCTCAGCTTTTGAAAAAGAGGATCTTATGGAGGATGACGGCTGCACCCCATCACAGCGGAAAGTCAAGTCCTTCCTTGGCATGGTGCTGTACTACCAGCATTTCATCCCTGGCTGTTCTTCTCTCGCTAAGCCATTGTACACCTTGACTGCAGGACAGAAAAGGAGTGCCAAAGGCTCCTTTGGGCGTAGAAGAGCAGGCCCCTTCAGAAAACTGACTCCTCAGGACTGGACGTCTGCCTGTGAGAAGGCATTTAAAGATCTGAAGAGTGCACTTCTTAATAGTGTGGTGCTGGCTCATCCAGACTTTGAAAGGCCCTTCATCCTCTGCACCGATGCCTCCCTTGATGGTCTAGGTGCAGTCCTGTCCCAGGTCCCCGATGGCGAAGAACGAGCGAGACCAATTGCTTTTGCAAGCAAAACTCTCAGCCGCAGCCAAGTCAACTACCCTGCTCACAGACTGGAGTTCTTGGCCCTTAAATGGGCAGTTTGTGATAAATTCAGCCACTGGCTCAAGGGTCACAGGTTTACTGTCTGGTCGGATAACAACCCCCTCACTCACATCTTGACTAAACCAAAACTAGATGCCTGTGAGCAGCGGTGGGTCTCCAAGTTGGCTCCATATAATTTTGAGATTAAGCACATCCCTGGTAGGCAGAATGTTGTGGCAGATGCACTCAGTAGAGACCCATTTGTGACTCCTTTAAGGGAGCGACTGCTGGGTGAGCCCTATGCTAAGCTGCTGAATGGGGTCTGTGATGTCAGTGATGGATGTGTGCAGGATGCGTTCCGCTTCACTTGCCAGCCTCAATCACTGATGTGTCATCCTCACATTGACGCTATTGAAAGTTCAATGTCTGAAGAAGATGTCTCTTCCATCCTTTCTTCTTTGGATGAATGGGACTGTGCTCCCCGCCAGCGTGCTACCTCACTAGCTGACCACCTCACAACATTGGAACCTCCTGGCCAAGACACTTTGCCTTCCCTATCACTTGCTGACCTTCAGTCTCACCAACAAAAAGACCCAGTCATCTTAAGAGCTACTTTTTATGTTGACAGAAAACGCAGGCCCTCCAGACGCGAACGATGTAATGAAAATCAGCCAACTCTGAGAGTCTTGAAACAGTGGGATAGGCTGACACTTCAGGATGGCATTCTCTATAGAGTCACAAAGGACCCTTTGACCAAGAAGAAGAGGTACCAGTTTGTTGTGCCAGAGTCCTTGAAGGCAGATGCACTGTCTGGCGTTCATGACCAAGCTGGTCATCAAGGTCAGCCCCGCACTCTTGCTCTAGCTCGCCAACGCTTTTTCTGGTATGACATGGAGAAAGATGTCCGCAATTACGTGAAACAGTGCCGCAGGTGCGTTCTTAGCAAGACCCCTGAGCCTTCAGCAAGGGCCTCGCTACAGAGCATTAAGACCTCTGCTCCCCTAGAGCTTGTGTGTGTTGACTTTTGGACAGCTGAAGACCGCCACAACAAATCTGTGGATGTACTTGTAGTCACTGATCACTTTACGAAATTGGCACATGCCTTTCCTTGTCAGGACCAGACTGCGAAGAGGGTTGCTAAGAAATTATGGGACAGCTTCTTCTGCATTTACGGGTTCCCTGAGCGCCTTCATTCAGACCAGGGTGCGAATTTTGAAAGTGAACTGATTGCTGAACTGTTGATGTTGTCAGGAGTTCAAAAGTCTCACACTTCCCCCTACCATCCTATGGGAAACGGTGGGACGGAGCGGTTCAACCGCACCTTGGGCAACATGTTGAGATCATTGCCCCCTCGTTCCAAGCAAAAATGGCCCCAAATGATCCAAACAATGACTTTTGTGTATAATTGCACTGTGCATGAGACGACTGGGTTTGCGCCTTTTTATTTGATGTTTGGGAGAACCCCGAGATTGCCAGTAGATCTCCTCTTTAAGAATGTGTTTCGGGATGAGACTGTGTGTGACTATAACATATATGTAAAGTCCCTTTTAGAGGACCTGCATTGTGCCATGACGCTTGCCCAGAAGAACTGCTCAGCTGAGCAGAAGCATCAGTGCAACCAGTACAACAGACGGGTCAAAGGTCAGCCTCTTTCACTTGGCGACCAGGTTTTGTTGGCAAACAAAGGTGTCAAAGGGAAGCGTAAACTTTCTGACAAGTGGTTGCCTGTTATACACACTGTGGTGGCCTCAAAACCTGACCTGCACATCTACCGGATCAAGGATCCAGAGGGGAATGAAAGGGTTGTTCACCGTAACCTGTTGCTCCAGGTCAACTTCCTGCCTTTAGACGGAGCTTTGGATGATGATGCTGGACCCGTGGTCATGCCTGCCATTGCAGTGTCTGATGGGTATGAGTCAGAGGTGTCTGATACAGCAGCTGCAACTGTTGGGACATCCCATGCTGGTTCCCTCTTGAGTGCTGATGCTTGTGATGATGGCCGTACTGCCTCATGGGTCCGTGAGCAGTCTTCCTTTGATGAGCCTCAAGGTTCAGAGTCCGCTGAAGTAGTCTCCCCTACAGACGGTGGCTGTATTGCTGCTCTGGATCCCCCGATAGCACTTCCTTCTCCCTCACTACAATTAGTCCCAGTTGTTCCACCTCAAGCATCTGGTGCTGAGAACCAATTTGCCTCACGGTTTGGCAGAGTCATTAAACCTGTTTACCGTTTAATAGAGTCCATGGTTCAACTTGAGTCCATATTAAGGGTTGAGCCAGGCGTCCATACTGTTATTAATGTGTGAGATATGATCAAAAAGCTGATTTGTGCTGCTCTTTGTGTGGACTCGATGTTCTGAAAAAGTAATTTTTCCCTTCTCACTCACAATGTTTGGCCTGTGTATGTGTGGTGTATAAGGCACCTCACCTTGTCTATAGAGTACTTTGAGTTCTTGCTAGGCGCCAAGCAAGTCTCTTGTTCTCTTATCCTTTAAATAGGAAGCGTATATTGCTGTTTAATGCAAATTTGTGATTTTCATGGCCATTGTGTTTACATATGTATGCTGTTCTTGCAAACCAGACTTTTGTGTAATTTTTGGGGGGTGAGTGTAACAGGGTCAATTACGTCTTGTAAATAATTTATTTTCTAAAGTTTTATTATTGTTATAATTACACAAAATATGTAAGTTACATGTAAATACCTGAATATTGTTTGATGTTTTGTCAATGTGGAACCATTGTCTCATTGTCCCTCCTACTGCAATAATTACTGTGACACCTGTCTTTTTATATGCGTTAGACACGCCCTCCAACTTCCCTTTTTGTCTACGATAACGGGAGAGGGGCTCGACGATGGCACAAAGTTTTGATGACGATTGTATTCTGTTTTATCAGTAAAGTGCAGTGGAGAAATCCATGGTGTCGGTCGTCTTATATAAAAAACACACAACGCAGAGGAAAAGACCACCGGTTACATGTGTGTGTGTGTGTGTGTGTGTGTGTGTGTGTGTGTGTGTGTGTGTGTGTGTGTGTGTGTGCAGTCCTAGTGAGCATCAGTCAGCACATTAGCGTTACCCTGGTGAGCGTGGGCCCTCCTCCTCGTGGTGCCTCCATGCCAGTGTTGTCTAGTGCCCCCCCACCCCCCACCCCTCATCCCGCCGGGCTGTGGGCTGTTAACCTGGCAAACACTATCGCTCATCTCAGCACACAACTCGCAGCTTAAGAGCTCCGTGGGAGGAACCCGTCTCCCTTCGCCTCTTTTTACTTTGTCTTTTTCTTCCCTTTCGGAGCCGCCGCCTTCCAACCCCCCCTCCTCCCCCGTCTCGTCTCTTGATCCCGCTTTCTAATCTCTCCTCACACGCCTCCTCGGCAACTTTCTTCTCCCATCTATCCCCCCTTTCCCCTCCCGCTGCGCGCGCCGTTTGAAGATAACGCCAAGCTCGCCGAGCGCTCCCCCAAGGCGCTACTGTACTTTTCTTAAACGAGGAGACGCTCCCACCTGCAGCTTTAAAGACGATTAGTGTGCTCATTGTTGCCTAATGGCGCTCGTGAGTCACACCTTGAACGCAAAGAACGCCGGGAGCGCTCGGAATGATGGTCAAGAAAAGACTATCGTCCCATGCGACATCCCGATACGGCTTTTTCACTTCCGATAATTCATGGCGCTTTTGGTTGAATGATGCGGACACGTTTGTTAATGGATACTTTCTAATGCGCTTCTGACTTGAGGACTTTGTACAAACCCCGTTTCCATATGAGTTGGGAAATTGTGTTAGATGTAAATACAAATGCAGTACAATTATTTTCAAATCCTTTTCAACCCATATTCAATTGAATGCACTACAAAGACAAGATATTTGATGTTCAAACAATAATTAACTTAGAAATTTTGTGGCTGCGACACGTGCCAAAGTAGTTGGGAAAGGGCATGTTCACCACTGTGTTACATCACCTTTTCTTTTAACAACACTCAATAAACGTTTGGGAACTGAGTAAACTAATTGTTGAAGCTTTGAAAGTGGAATTCTTTACCATTCTTGTTTGATGTACAGCTTAAGTTGTCGTATTTTACGCTTCATAATGCGCCACACATTTTCGATGGGAGACATATCTGGACTGCAGGCGGGCCAGGAAAGTACCCGCACTATTTTACTATGAAACCACGCTGTTGTAACACATGGCTTGGCGTTGTCTTGCTGAAATAAGCAGGGGCGTCCATGATAACCTGGCTTGGATGACAACATATGTTGCTCCAAAACCTGTATGGACCTTTCAGCATTAATGGTGCCTTCACAGATGTGTAAGTTACCCATGCCTTGGCCACTAATACACCCCCATACCGTCACAGATGCTGGCTTTTCAACTTTGCGCCTATAACAATCCGGATGGTTATTTTCCTCTTTGTTCCGGAGGACACCACGTCCACAGTTTCTAAATATAATTTGAAATGTGGACTCGTCAGACCACAGAACACTTTTCCACTTGGCATCAGTCCATCTTAGATGAGCTCGGGCCCAGCGAAGCCGGCGGCATTCCTGGGTGTCGTTAAAAAATGGCTATCGCTTTGCATAGCAGAGTTTTAACTTGCACTTACAGATGTAGCGACCAACTGTAGTTACTGACAGTGGTTTTATGAAGTGTTCCTGAGCCCATGTGGTGATATCCTTTACACACTCATGTCGGTTTTTAGTGCAGTACCACCTGACGGAGCAAAGGTCCGTAATATCATCGCTTACGTGCAGTGATTTCTCCAGATTCTCTGAACCTTTTGATGATTTTACGGACCGTAGATGGTAAAATCTCTAAATTCCTTGCAATAGCTCGTTGACAAATGTTGTTTTAAAACTGTTTTACAATTTGCTTACAAATTGGTGACCCTCACCCCATCTTTGTTTGTGAATTACTTAGCATTTCATGTAAGCTGCTTTTTTACCCATTCATGGCACCCACCTGTTCCCAATTAGCCTGCACACCTGTGGGTTGTTCCAAATAAGTGTTTGATGAGCATTCCTCAACTTAATCAGTATTTATTCCCACCTTTCCCAACTTCTTTGTCAAGTGTTGCTGGCATCAAATTCTAAAGTTAATGATTATTTGCAACAAAAAAAATGTTTACCAGTTTGAACATCAAATATGTTGTCTTTGTAGCATATTCAACTGAATATGGGTTGAAAATGATTTGCAAATCATTGTATTCCGTTTATATTTACATCTAACACAATTTCCCAACTCATATGGAAACGCGGTTTGTATGCGTACGTGTTATGCAACTACAACTAATTAATGCTTGTTTTTATTGACAAATGTCCAATTATGTTAGATGAGGATGTCAAGGTTTTGTGCTTGGCAGTTGTGTAGCTGTGAGCTCCTGCTAGCCTATAGCAGTGTTTTTCAACCTTTTTTGTGCCGAAAAAAATCCGGAGGCACACCACCGGCAGAAATCATTCATAAATTAAACTCAACAGCCGATATTGACAATAAGAAGTCGTCACAATTGTTGGATATGCCGTTAAACCAGGGGTCTCAGACATGCGGCCTGCGGGCCATTTGTGGCCTGCGAGACGTTATTTTGCGGCCCCCACCCAATATGAAAGTTTAATGTTAGTGCGGCCCGCGAGTTTTATATGAATGGCACTTGACAGCGTTGTTTTTTGGGTCCAAAATGGCTCTTTCAACGTTCTGGGTTGCCTACCCCTGCATTAGTGGAAAAGCGGCAAATGAGTGAAAGCGACAGAGACGTTGCCATGGAGACCAGCGTTTTCTTAAAATGTCTGGCTTTAGTCGCACCACGACACCTGTCCGTCAGTAATAACAGTCCCCAATAACCTGAACCAATTCAAACCGTTGTTTTTTTTTAATTGTTTAATTCCAATTTCCTCACAAGATGAACACCACATATATTTCTATATGACGGCCATCACTTTTTTGTGCTCGCTATCCCGGTACTTTCCCTATTATCCGCCGACCGCTGCGTTGCTGTAGGGAGGAAAAGCGGAACGACACACATCGCGGAAATAAAATTCTCTGTGCATCGGCTAAATACAAATATATTCCACAACCCCAAACATGTCTTTTTTAAAGCTTGCAGCAAAGAGAAAGTTTTGTGATGAGCTAAGACAATTCCAGGAAAAGTGAGGGATGCAATATTTCTTTGTTGAGCACAGGGGCACCCTGACGTGTCTTATTTGCACAGACAAAAAAAAACATTTTTAAGAAATATTTTCTTGTGGCCCAGCCTCACCCAGACTCTGCATCCAGTGGCCCCCAGGTAAATTGAGTTTGAGACCCCTGCTTTAAAACATAACCAAGCATGCATCACTATAGCTCTTGTCTCAAAGTGTACTGTCACCACCTGTCACATAACGCCTTGAATTATCTAGTTTTTTTTTGCTGTTTTTCTGTGTGTAGTGTTTTAGTCCTTATCTTGATTTTTGATGTTTTTTTTTTGTTTTGTTGGTATTTTCCTGTTGCAGTTTCATGTCTTCCTTTGAGCGATATTTCCCGCATCTACCTTGTTTTAACAGTCAGGAATATTTCAGTTGTCTTTATCCTTCTTCGTGGGGACATTGCCGGTTGTCATGTCATGTTCGGGTGTACATTGTGGACGTCTTGGCGCCACAGTAAGTCTTTGCTGTCGTCCAGCATTCTGTTTTTGTTTACTTTGTAGCCAGTTCAGTTTCAGTTTAGTTCTGCACAGCCTTCCCTAAGCTTAAATGCATTTTCTTTGGGGCACTTACCTTTTGTTTATTTTTGGATTAAGCATTAGACACCTTTTTACCTGCACACTGCCTCCCGCTGTTTCCGGCATCTACAAAGCAACTAGCTACCGGCTGCCACCTACTGATATGGAAGAGTAATACACGGTTACTCTGCCGAGAACACATCATTTGCAGACGAGAATTACTGGTTTGCAAAAAATATTTTTAACCCAAATAGGTGAATTTTTATAATTTACATAAACTCGTCTGCTGCGGCACAGTGGTTGAAAAACACTGGCCTATAGATAGATTTTACAAAAAAAAATAAAAGTGGCAGGTCAGTCACCCCAATTTTTTTTGCAAAAATAACACTGGTAGTAATTTTCCATTTACAGGATTGCACTGTAAAAACAACGGCCGTAGATTTGGTACTGATTTTTCCCGTCGTTCTCGCCATTTCCGGGTCTAAATTGGCTGTCGGAGTGCCCCAACTTGTCGAAATATGCCCTCATCCTTCTACTATCCAGGTGAGAGGGATGATTTACGATCTACAATAGATTTTACACCAAATAAAACTGGCAGGTCAGTCGCCCCAATTTTTTTTGCAAAAATAACACCGATAGTATTTTTCCATTTACAGGAATGCACTGTAAAAACAACAACCGTAGATTTGGTACTGATTTTTCCCGTCGTTCTCGCCATTTCCGGGTCTAAATTGGCTGTCGGAGTGTCCCAACTTGTCGAAATATGCCCTCATCCTTCTACTATCCAGGTGAGAGGGATGATTTACGATCTACAATAGATTTTACACCAAATAAAACTGGCAGGTCAGTCGCCCCAATTTTTTTTGCAAAAATAACACCGATAGTATTTTTCCATTTACAGGAATGCACTGTAAAAACAACAACCGTAGATTTGGTACTGATTTTTCCCGTCGTTCTCGCCATTTCCGGGTCTAAATTGGCTGTCGGAGTGTCCCAACTTGTCGAAATATGCCCTCATCTTTCTACTATCCTGGTGAGAGGCATGATTTACAATCTACAATAGATTTTACCAAAAAAAATAAAACTGGCAGGTCTGTCGCCCACATTTTTTTGCAAAAATAACACTGGTAGTATTTTTCCATTTACAGGAATGCACTGTAAAAACAACGGCCGTAGATTTGGTACTGATTTTTCCCATCGTTTTCGCCATTTCCGGGTCTAAATTGGCTGTCAGTGTGTCCCAACTTGTTGAAATACGCCCTCATCCTTCTACTATCCAGGTGAGAGGCATGATTTATGATCTACATTAGATTTTACAAAAAAAAATAAAACTGGCAGGTCAGTCGCCCCAATTTTTTTTGCAAAAATAACACTGGTAGTACTTTTCCATTTACAGGATTGCACTGTAAAAACAACGGCCGTAGATTTGGTACTGATTTTTCCCGTCGTTCTCGCCATTTCCGGGTCTAAATTGGCTGTCGGAGTGTCCCAACTTGTCGAAATACGCCCTCATCCTTCTACTATCCAGGTGAGAGGCATGATTTACGATCTACAATAGATTTTACATCAAATAAAACTGGCAGGTCCGTCGCCCCAAATTTTTTTGCAAAAAATAACACTGGTAGTATTTTTCCATTTACAGGAATGCAGTGTAAAAACAAAGCCATAGATTTGGTACTGATTTTTCCCGTCGTTCTCGCCATTTCCGGGTCTAAATTGGCTGTCGGAGTGTCCCAACTTGTCGAAATATGCCCTCATCCTTCTACTATCCTGGTGAGAGGCATGATTTACAATCTACAATAGATTTTACAAAAAAAAATAAAACTGGCAGGTCAGTCGCCCACATTTTTTTGCAAAAATAACACTGGTAGTATTTTTCCATTTACAGGAATGCAGTGTAAAAACAACGGCCGTAGATTTGGTACTGATTTTTCCCATCGTTTTCGCCATTTCCGGGTCTAAATTGGCTGTCAGTGTCCCAACTTGTTGAAATACGCCCTCATCCTTCTACTATCCAGGTGAGAGGCATGATTTACGATCTACAATAGATTTTACATCAAATAAAACTGGCAGGTCCGTCGCCCCAAATTTTTTTGCAAAAATAACACTGGTAGTATTTTTCCATTTACAGGAATGCACTGTAAAAACAACGGCCGTAGATTTGGTACTGATTTTTCCCGTCGTTCTCGCCATTTCCGGGTGTAAATTGGCTGTCAGTGTGTCCCAACTTGTTGAAATACGCCCTCATCCTTCTCCTATCCAGGTGAGAGGCATGATTTATGATCTACATTAGATTTTACAAAAAAAAATAAAACTGGCAGGTCAGTCGCCCCAATTTTTTTTGCAAAAATAACATCGATAGTATTTTTCCATTTACAGGAATGCACTGTAAAAACAACAACCGTAGATTTGGTACTGATTTTTCCCGTCGTTCTCGCCATTTCCGGGTCTAAATTGGCTGTCGGAGTGTCCCAACTTGTCGAAATACACCCTCATCCTTCTACTATCCAGGTGAGAGGCATGATTTACGATCTACAATAGATTTTATACCAAATAAAACTGGCAGGTCAGTCACCCCAATTTTTTTTGCAAAAATAACACTGGTAGTAATTTTCCATTTACAGGAATGCAGTGTAAAAACAACGGCCGTAGATTTGGTACTGATTTTTCCCGTCGTTCTCGCCATTTCCGGGTCTAAATTGGCTGTCACTGTCCCAACTTGTCGAAATACGCCCTCATCCTTCTACTATCCAGGTGAGAGGCATGATTTACGATCTACAATAGATTTTACATCAAATAAAACTGGCAGGTCCGTCGCCCCAAATTTTTTTGCAAAAATAACACTGGTAGTATTTTTCCATTTACAGGAATGCACTGTAAAAACAAAGCCATAGATTTGGTACTGATTTTTCCCGTCGTTCTCGCCATTTCCGGGTCTAAATTGGCTGTCGGAGTGTCCCAACTTGTCGAAATATGCCCTCATCCTTCTACTATCCTGGTGAGAGGCATGATTTACAATCTACAATAGATTTTACAAAAAAAAATAAAACTGGCAGGTCAGTCTCCCACATTTTTTTGCAAAAATAACCCTGGTAGTATTTTTCCATTTACAGGAATGCAGTGTAAAAACAACGGCCGTAGATTTGGTACTGATTTTTCCCATCGTTTTCGCCATTTCCGGGTCTAAATTGGCTGTCAGTGTGTCCCAACTTGTTGAAATACGCCCTCATCCTTCTACTATCCAGGTGAGAGCCATGATTTATGATCTACATTAGATTTTACAAATCAATCAATCAATGTTTACTTATATTGCCCTAAATCACTAGTGTCTCAAAGGGCTGCACAAACCACCACGACATCCTCGGTAGGCCCACATAAGGGCAAGGAAAACTCACACCCAGTGGGACGTCGGTGACAATGATGACTATGAGAACCTTAGAGAGGAGGAAAGCAATGGATGTCGAGCGGGTCTAACATGATACTGTGAAAGTTCAATCCACAATGGATCCAACACAGCAGCGAGAGTCCCGTTCACAGCGGAGCCAGCAGGAAACCATCCCAAGCGGAGGCGGATCAGCATCGCAGAGATGTCCCCAGCCGATACACAGGCAAGCAGTACATGGCCACCGGATCGGACCGGACCCCCTCCACAAGGGAGAGTGGGACATAGAAGAAAAAGAAAAGAAACGGCAGATCAACTGGTCTAAAAAGGGAGTCTATTTAAAGGCTAGAGTATACAAATGAGTTTTAAAGTGAGACTTAAATGCTTCTACTGATGTGGCATCTCGAACTGTTACCGGGAGGGCATTCCAGAGTACTGCACCCCGAACGGAAAACGCTCTATAGCCCGCAGACTTTTTTTGGGCTTTGGGAATCACTAACAAGCCGGAGTCCTTTGAACGCAGATTTCTTGCCGGGACATATGGTACAATACAATCGGCAAGATAGGATGGAGCTAGACCGTGTAGTATTTTATACGTAAGTAGTAAAACCTTAAAGTCACATCTTAAGTGCACAGGAAGCCAGTGCAGGTGAGCCAGTACAGGCGTAATGTGATCAAACTTTTTTGTTCTTGTCAAAAGTCTAGCAGCCGCATTTTGTACCAACTGTAATCTTTTAATGCTAGACATGGGGAGACCCGAAAATAATACGTTACAGTAATCGAGGCGAGACGTAACAAACGCATGGATAATGATCTCAGCGTCTTTAGTGGACAAAATGGAGCGAATTTTAGCGATATTACGGAGATGAAAGAAGGCCGTTTTAGTAACGCTTTTAATGTGTGCCTCAAAGGAGAGAGTTGGGTCGAAGATAATACCCAGATTCTTTACCGTGTCGCCTTGTTTAATTGTTTGGTTGTCAAATGTTAGAGTTGTATTATTAAATAGAGTTCGGTGTCTAGCAGGACCGATAATCAGCATTTCCGTTTTTTTGGCGTTGAGTTGCAAAAAGTTAGCGGACATCCATTGTTTAATTTCATTAAGACACGCCTCCAGCTGACTACAATCCGGCGTGTTGGTCAGCTTTAGGGGCATGTAGAGTTGGGTGTCATCAGCATAACAGTGAAAGCTAATACCGTATTTGCGTATGATGTCACCTAGCGGCAGCATATAGATGCTGAAGAGTGCAGGGCCAAGGACCGAACCCTGGGGAACTCCACACGTTACCTTAACGTAGTCCGAGGTCACATTGTTATGGGAGACACACTGCATCCTATCAGTAAGATAATAGTTAAACCAAGACAGGGCTAAGTCTGACATACCAATTCGTGTTTTGATACGTTCTAATAAAATATTATGATCGACGGTATCGAAAGCAGCGCTAAGATCGAGGAGCAGCAACATAAATGAAGCATCAGAATCCATCGTTAGCAATAGATCATAAGTCATCTTTGCGAGGGCTGTCTCCGTGGAGTGATTTGCCCTGAAACCGGATTGAAAGGTTTCACCATAGATTGTTAGACGCTAAGTGTTCATTTAACTACTCCGCAACAATTTTTTCGAGGATTTTTGAAAGAAAGGGAAGGTGAGACACCGGTCGGTAGTTTACCATGAGGTCAGGATCGAGGTTAGGTCTTTTAAGAAGAAGAGGATGAATAACCGCTTTTTTGAATGCTAGGGGAACAGTGCCCGAGGAGAGTGATAAGTTTATAATATTTAGCACTGATGGACCTAATAATACAAAGAGCTCCTTGATCAGTTTCCCAGGAAGAGGGTCAAGTAAACAGGTTGTCTGTTTTATTCCATTTACACGTTGTAACAATTCCTCTAACGTTATTTCCTCAAAACGAGAGAAACTATTTTGGAGGGCAGTATCCGCCGTATATACAATCGTGTCAGTGTTAATAGAACCCCGTTGTAGCTGGGACGCATTGTCTTTAATCTCCTTTCTAATGACTTCAATTTTCTTACTGAAGAATTGTATAAAGTCATCAGCTGAGTGGGTGGAGCTACTGGAAGGGGTCCCTTGTTGGGTTAGCGATGCTACCGTACTAAACAAAAATTTAGGATCGTTTTTATTACGGTGGATGAGATTTGAGTAATATTTAGCTTTAGCTAAGGTAAGCATGCGTTTATAAGTTATTAAACCATCACTCCATGCTTGATGGTGCACCTCAAGTTTAGTTGTGCGCCATTTGCGTTCCAGCTTTCTACATAATAATTTCTGAGCTCTAGTTTCTTCTGTAAACCACGGGGTGCGCTTTTTTGGAGCCATTTTTAACTTTAGCGGTGCTATGTTATCAATGGTTTCGCGCAGGGCGTCGTTAAAGTTGTTAGTGAGGTTATCAATAGAGCCCACATACTTTGGGAATGGTGCCATTACCGAGGGGAGTAGGTCAGCAAGAGTTGTCGTTGTGGCCGTATTAATGTCGCGGCTGCTATAGCAGTTATTATTATTATTAGTTTGACGAACATGCGTCTGGCAGGTCAGTCGCCCCAATTTTTTTTGCAAAAATAACACAGATAGTATTTTTCCATTTACAGGAATGCACTGTAAAAACAACAACCGTAGATTTGGTACTGATTTTTCCCATCGTTCTCGCCATTTCCGGGTCTAAATTGGCTGTCGGAGTGTCCCAACTTGTCGAAATACGCCCTCATCTTTCTACTATCCTGGTGAGAGGCATGATTTACAATCTACAAAAGATTTTACAAAAAAAATAAAACTGGCAGGTCAGTCGCCCACATTTTTTTGCAAAAATAACACTGGTAGTATTTTTCCATTTACAGGAATGCACTGTAAAAACAACAGCCGTAGATTTGGTACTGATTTTTCCCGTCGTTCTCGCCATTTCCTGGTCTAAATTGGCTGTCGGAGTGTCCCAACTTGTCGAAATACGCCCTCATCCTTCTACTATCCAGGTGAGAGGCATGATTTACGATCTACAATAGATTTTACATCAAATAAAACTGGCAGGTCCGTCGCCCCAAATTTTTTTTGCAAAAATAACACTGGTAGTATTTTTCCATTTACAGGAATGCACTGTAAAAACAACAGCCGTAGATTTGGTACTGATTTTTCCCATCGTTCTCGCCATTTCCGGGTCTAAATTGGCTGTCGGAGTGTCCCAACTTGTCGAAATACGCCCTCATCTTTCTACTATCCTGGTGAGAGGCATGATTTACAATCTACAAAAGATTTTACAAAAAAAATAAAACTGGCAGGTCAGTCGCCCACATTTTTTTGCAAAAATAACACTGGTAGTATTTTTCCATTTACAGGAATGCACTGTAAAAACAACAGCCGTAGATTTGGTACTGATTTTTCCCGTCGTTCTCGCCATTTCCTGGTCTAAATTGGCTGTCGGAGTGTCCCAACTTGTCGAAATACGCCCTCATCCTTCTACTATCCAGGTGAGAGGCATGATTTACGATCTACAATAGATTTTACATCAAATAAAACTGGCAGGTCCGTCGCCCCAAATTTTTTTTGCAAAAATAACACTGGTAGTATTTTTCCCTTTACAGGAATGCACTGTAAAAACAAAGCCATAGATTTGGTACTGATTTTTCCCGTCGTTCTCGCCATTTCCGGGTCTAAATTGGCTGTCAGAGTGTCCCAACTTGTCGAAATATGCCCTCATCCTTCTACTATCCTGGTGAGAGGCATGATTTACAATCTACAATAGATTTTACAAAAAAAATAAAACTGGCAGGTCAGTCGCCCACATTTTTTTGCAAAAATAACACTGGTAGTATTTTTCCATTTACAGGAATGCACTGTAAAAACAACGGCCGTAGATTTGGTACTGATTTTTCCCATCGTTCTCGCCATTTCCGGGTGTAAATTGGCTGTCGGAGTGCCCCAACTTGTCGAAATACGCCCTCATCCTTCTACTATCCAGGTGAGAGGCATGATTTACGATTTACAATAGATTTTACACCAAATAAAACTGGCAGGTCAGTCGCCCAAAATTTTTTTGCAAAAATCACACTGGTAGTATTTTTCCATTTACAGGAATTCGCTATAAAAACAACAACCGTAGATTTGGTACTGATTTTTCCTGTCGTTCTCGCCATTTCCGGGTCTAAATTGGCTGTCACTGTCCCAACTTGTCGAAATACGCCCTCATCCTTCTACTATCCAGGTGAGAGGCATGATTTACAATAGATTTTACACCAAATAAAACTGGCAGGTCAGTCGCCCAAATTTTTTTTGCAAAAATCGCACTGGTAGTATTTTTCCATTTACAGGAATTCGCTATAAAAACAACAACCGTAGATTTGGTACTGATTTTTCCCGTCGTTCTCGCCATTTCCGGGTCTAAATTGTCTGTCAGTGTCCCAACTTGTCGAAATACGCCCTCATCTTTCCACTATCCAGGTGAGAGGCATGATTTAAGATCTACAATAAAGCTTGACGAGCAAAGAAAACGAGGAAGCAGCAGACCACTCGATGATTTCAACTACAACACACAAGGTAATGATCACGGCGACGCTAAAAATAGTTTGTCTGCGTCAGCACTTATAATAACAATACCACTAATACTGGGTTAATATTCAAGTCACGACATGTAAATGGAGTATTGTTGGCACGTTTTTATATCGGGTTTTATGGGCGGAATAGAGGCAGTAAACGTTTATTTAGGTTTGTTTACGAGTTAGAATGCATTAAAAAAAAAATCCATCCATCATCATGTCTCCGACAGCTGGGGCTTTTAGCTCGGTGCCTTGTGTGCTGGACAATGCTTCCTGGTGTCCGTGTTACACTGCAGGGCCGAAGCAAGGATGAGCAAAGTGGGTCAGGTGGGAAAGTTAAGACGTGGAGCAGCCAGGTGATGGACGACCGAGGAGGGAAGGTGGACAACGCTTTAGCGCTGCAAGCCACGGGAGACAAATCAGACCCAACGTAGCCATGAGCTGGCCTCTCGTTTAGGGATGAAACCCCCCCCCCCCCCGAGTGTGTCGTTTGAAATTCTCTCAGCCAATCAGCTTGATGGTGAAAATCCTGCCGAAGGTTATAAGGCGGGGGCCGCGCTGTCGGGGTTTTTTCAGTCGTCCATCTTTGTTTGCCGGCGCTTACGAGGAGGATGAAGAAGCCGCAAATGTCAATATGTAAAGAATGGATGTGTGCTCAATGACACAGTCTGCTTATGGCCGCTGTCTGTTTACTCCATCAGCCTCTCTCCGGAGGAGCACTGATGGGCTCTTCTCCTTCCCTCTGGCTTAATACACACTGCAGTGTGTGTGTGTATACACACACACACACACACACACACACACACACACACATTGTCCCTGGCCTCTCCATGCAGCTGTGAGAGTGAGTGCATGATATTATTTGTACTATTTTAGGATTGTTGCTGCTTGGTTGGCCCACGCTGTTCTGTGTGTGTTCTGGCAATGCCGACTTAATGGGGACATCGCTCTGTTTACCCAGTCACTTACCGGGTCCCTAGTAAGAATGATCAGCACATTACTTCATCAATCCAGAGACTTAAAGACGTGTATGAGCTAACTGGGCAGTGGCCATTTTACCTCATTTTTGTTATGCCTCCACAACCTGTAGAAAGGGTGGTCCACACAAGTTCTGATCAAAAACTTGGTCCCCATTCCAAATGATAACGTGTGTGTGTGTGTGTGTGTGTGTGTGTGTGTGTGTGTGTGTGTGTGTGTGTGTGTGTGTGTGTGTGTGTGTGTGTGTGTGTGTGTGTGTGTGTGTGTGTGTGTGTGTGTGTGTGTGTGTGTGTGTGTGTGTGTGTGTGTGTGTGTTCTGGCAATGCTGACTTAATGGGGACATCGCTCTGTTAACACAGTCACTCACTGGGTCCCCAGTAAGAATGATCAACACATTACTTCATCAATCCAGAGATTTAAAAGGGAACATTATCACACTTTCTGAAGGGTTAAAACCAATAAAATCAGTTCCCAGTGGCTTATTTTATTTTTCAAAGTTTTTCTCAAAATTGTACCCATCACGCAATATAAACGGCTTCAAAGTGCCTGAATTTAACCGTTGTTATATCCACCCGTCCTTTATCCTGTGACGTCACAGCGTGACCACACCGAAACACACATAGCGGATAGCACAGAAAGGTATAGCGATATTAGCTCGGATTCAGACTCGAATTTTAGTGCCGTAAGCGATTCAACAGATTACGCATGTAGTGAAACGGATGGTTGGAGTGTGGAGGCAGGTAGCGAAAACAAAATTAAAGAAGAAACTGAAGCTATTGAGCCATATCATGACAGACAACGCCACGGGAGGAAACGAGGACGAATTCGGCGATCGCCTTCTAATCAACGATTGGTATGTGTTTGTTTGGCATTAAATGTGGGTGGAGGGAAAGGCTGGATGCAAATATAGCTACAAATGAGGCATAATGATGCAATATGTACATACAGCTAGCCTAAATAGCATGTTAGCATTGATTAGCTTGCGGCCATGTCGTGACCAAATATGTCTGATTAGCACACTCCACATAAGTCAATAACATCAACAAAACTCACCTTTGTGCATTCATACACAACATTATAAGTTTGGTGGACATAATGAGACAGAAAAAGAAGTGGCATAAATCATGTCTTAGCCAAGACATCCAGGGCGTTTACCTCGCTCTTCTGCGGGAACAGACTGCCGTCGTCCCTGAATAGCTCACACTCCGGCAGATTCAGTGGTGGTCTATTTTCCAATATTGCAGATTTCGTTGACTTTATCGTTGGAAATGCATCTGCTTTGAGTGTCGCAGGATATCCACACATTCTTGCCATCTCTGTCGTAGCGTAGCTGTCGTCGGTACGAGGGACTTTTGCATCTTTTGGCCACTGGTGCAACTTGAATCCGTCTCTGTTTGTGTTGTTACACCCTCCGACAACACACCGACGAGGCATGATGTCTCCAAAGTATGGGAAAACTGTCGAAAAAACGGAAAATAACAGAGCTGATTTGACTTGGTGCGTGTAATAAGATTGAGAAAATGGCGGATCGCTTCATGTTGTGACGTCACGGGTGAAAGGTCATTGCTCCGACAGGCTATCAAATGAAAGGCGTTTAAATCGCCCAATTCACCCTTTTAGAGATCGGAAATCGGTTAAAAAAACATCAAGGTATGTATTGACGCTTACATAGGTCTGGTGATAATGTTCCCCTTTAAAGACGTGTATGAGCTTACTGGGCAGTGGCCATTTTATCTCATTTTTGTTATGCCTCCACAACCTGTAGAAAGGGTGGTCCCCACATGTTCTGATCAACAACTTGGTCCCCATTCCAAATAACGTGTGTGTGTGTGTGTGTGTTTGTGTGTGTGTGTTCTGGCAATGCTGACTTAATGGGGACATCGCTCTGTTAACACAGTCACCTTTAGGGGACTTCTGACGGTATGGGGACGCAAAAACAGGTCCCCTAAAGGGAAACCTTTTTAAATGATAGTCAGATCCATTCTGAAGATGTTTAAGTGATTTTTAAGCTTTGGCCCATAAAACATGTAACCCTAATATGAACAAATTTGTGTTAATTATGCAAAATTATTCAAATTTGGTCCCCATGAATCATATTAACTCTTTTTCCACAGGGTCCCTAGTAAGTATGAACAGCACATTACTTCATCAATCCCGAGATTTAAAGATGTGTATGAGCTAACCGGGCAGTGGCTATTTTACTTAGTTTTTGGTCATGCCTCCACAACCTGTAAAAAGGGTGGTCCCCACAAGTACTGATCAAAAACTTGGTCCCCATTCCAAATGATAACGTGTGTGTGTGTGTGTGTGTGTGTGTGTGTGTGTGTGTGTGTGTGTGTGTGTGTGTGTGTGTGTGTGTGTGTGTGTGTGTGTGTGTGTGTGTGTGTGTGTGTGTGTGTTCTGTCAATGCTGACTTAATGGGGACCTCGCTCTGTTTACACAGTCACCTTTAAGGGACCTCTGACGGTATGGGGACAAAAAAAAAAACAAGTTCCTTAAAGGGAAACCTTTTTAAATGATAATCAGATCCATTCTGAAGATGCTTAAGTGATTTTTAAGCTTTGGCCCATAAAACATGTTTACTGGTTAGTTAGAGTGTGAGACATTTGCACAGCAGCCCCCTCATCAGGCTGTAGCTGGTACTGTACTCGCTGCTCTGCTCACACTTCTTCCGTGTATAGTTAATCACTTCCACCTGGTCCCGTAACGCAGGTGGTTTGTCTGCAGGAAATGTCACGTACAAATGTGTGTTAATTGGTTTGTGCAGCCCTTTGAGACACTAGTGATTTAGGGCTATATAAGTAAACATTGATTGAATTATGCAAAATTATTTGAATATGGTCCCCAGGATTCATATTAACTCTTTTTTCACCAGGGTCCCCAGTAAGTATGAACAGCACATTACTTCATCAATCCAGAGATTTAAAGACGTGTATAAGCTAACTGGGCAGTGGAATTTTACCTAATAAAATGTATGCCTCCACAACCTGTAGAAAGGGTGGTCCCCACAAGTACTGATCAAAAACGTGGTCCTCATTCCAAATGATAACGAGTATGTGTGTGTGTAGGGGGTGGATGACCGATATGTTTCCAAGGACGGGGAGGCTGCAGGGAGCTCTGAGCCGTGTGTGTGTGTTTGTGTGTGTGTGTGTGTGTGTGTGTGTGTGTGTGTGTGTGTGTGTGTGTGTGCGCGTGAATGAGTGAGTTATATTTGGCGTGGCTGTGGATGGCAGCGAGCATACGCACAACACACAAGACAACAAGAGACGTGTCGCTGGAGCACTCAAAGTCTGCAACACATTACGTGCACAATGCTCAGTCCAGTTTGTACTGCAGGGCTATTCGACGACCGAATTATAAAGCGCACTGCCGATGAATGGTCTGTTATTTGATCTTTTTTCATATATTAGGTGGTCTACGTAACATGTAATGGTGGTTCTTTGGTCAATATGTTGCATGGATTATGTTTTACAGACCATCTTTAAGCCGCTTTCTGACAGTCGCTTCAGGATGCGCGTTTTGTGGGCGGTCTTATTTAAGTGGCTCACCTTCGGCAGCGTCTTTTCTCTGTCATCTTTGTTGTAGCGGTGTAGCGTGCAAGGATGGGAGTGGAAGAAGTGTCTAAAGATGGAGAGAACTGTTCTAATGAAATTCAGACTTTACTTCAATCAATAATGGAGCAGCGTCTCCTCATCCAGAAACAACAACACAGTAAATGTGTCCCGTGAAAAACCGTCCGACCGGAACTCTCGAATAACTAAAGTTCCTTGAGTGGATAAAGTAAACTCGCTACATTGGTATGTTTTAGTGCTTTCATGGCGAGTTTACTGACGGATGTAAGTAAGAACTTTACACTACTTTATATTAGAAATGGCAACAGCGGAGGAAAATAAGACAAATAAGAAACTTATAGACTACGGTGTCGACACAAACAACAAAGGCGGACGCGCGCATTTTTTCAGGACTTATGCAGATCCCAAAAACAGATCAGCAGGTACCACAAGGTAAGAAACGTTTATTTTGCATACTATTGCGAAACAAATCACCAGATAATGTTTTACCTTATACACACAACATAATAATACACATTTGTTGAAGCACATCAAGCAGTGCGGCTTCAGAGCTTACCAAAGTCATAGTAAAACATTTTGATATATCTTTGAGTGTCGCTTGAAATGTTCTATATTTTCAATGGAACATTTAAAATGTTGGCCTTGTTTACTTGAGACATATTGCAAACATAGTGCTTTCTACGTTTGACTGCAATCTACTGGTCACACTTATCATTACACCATGTACCAAATAAAATAGCTTAGAGGTGAGTAAGCTAAACCAAACTTATTCCTTACATTAGGCACACTGGAATATAAGGCGTATTGTCGAGTTTTGAAGGAAAAAAAGGATTTTAAGTGCGCCTTATAGTCCGGGAAATTCGGTATATAATGAAGTGCGCCTGCAGTTTTAAGAGCCCAATGGCTCAGGGTCCACACATCGAAATGTTTGTTTCGTCCGACAGTGCCCTTGCGGATTATATTCCTTGAAGACGGCAAAGTAAACACATCAACTCTCCCGCTGCACTGTCAACAACTTAATTATTCTGCTCTCGCTACTTGTTTCCAGCGTGTGCAGCTGGACAGATAGTTAACAGCACGAAGAAACAGAAGCTCCAGATGTCATGTTGAGGATAGATGTTCTTTCTTTGGATTCAATTTCCGTCCGTAGTTTTACATTTCTTCCTTCATTTAGCTGTGTAAGAACGAACATATAAACATAAAACAAACATAACGTAAATAACATCCATCGTGTATTTTACATCAATAAAATAGGTTAAGTGTTAATACGTTCACACAATTTTAAGAAACATCTCTTTTAGTTAGCTTTTCGTTAATGCACCTTTTAACTTGCATTTTTGTATCCTTTTTATGATGATGCCCCTGTTGTTTTAATTGACTTGTTGTTTCACTTCACTTATGTTTTGTACTGGGCTTTGTAAATACAATTAACATGCTTACTTATTTACAATAAATTACAAATGTTTATGCATATAAGTATTAAACATTATCTACATGACAATGTAGATCAGGGGTCACCAACGTGGTGCCCGCTGGCCTGTTCTAAAAATAGCTCAAATAGCAGCACTTACCAGTGAGCTGCCTCTATTTTTTAAATTTTATTTATTTACTAGCAAGCTGGTCTCGCTTCTAAGAGAGACAAACTCAAATAGAATTTGAATATCCAAGAAAATATTTCAAAGACTTGGTCTTCACTTGTTTAAATAAATTCATTTATTTTTTTTACTTTGCTTCTTATAACTTTCAGAAAGACAATTTTAAAGAAAAGATACAACCTTAAAAATGATTTTACGATTTTCAGACATACTTAAATTCCTTCCTCTTCTTTCCTGACAATTTAAATCAATGTTCAAGTAAATTTATTTTTTTTATTTTAAAGAATAAAAAATAATTTTTTATTTAATTCTTCATTTTAGCTTCTGTTTTTTTGACGAAGAATATTTGTGAAATATTTCTTCAAACTTATTATGATTAAAATTCAAAAAATTATTCTGGCAAATCAAGAAAATCTTTAGAATCAAATTTAAATCTTATTTCAAAGTCTTTTGAATTTATTTTCTAATTTTTGTTCTGGAAAATATAGAAGAAATAATGATTTGTCTTTGTTAGAAATATAGCTTGGTCCAATTTGTTACATATTCTAACAAAGTGCAGATTGGATTTTAAAACATGTCATCAAAATTCTAAAATTAATCTTAATCAGGAAAAATGACTAATGATGTTCCATAAATTGTTTTTTTTAATTTTTTCAAAAAGATTACAATTAGCTAGTTTTTCTCTTCTTTTTTACGGGTGAATTTTGAATTTTAAAGAGTCGAAATTGAAGATAAACTGTTTCAAAATTTAATTTTTCCTGTTTTCTCCTCTTTTAAACCTTTCAAATAAGTGTTTTTTTCATCATTTATTCTCTAATAAAAAAAACCCTTCCGTAAAAGGAAAAAAAATGTACGACGGAATGAAGGACAGAAAAACCCATTTTTTTATATATATGGATTCATTTATTAAAAGGTAAATTGAGCAAATTGGCTATTTCTGGCAATTTATGTAAGTGTGTATCAAACTGGTAGCCCTTCGTATTAATCAGTACCCAAGAAGTAGCTCTTGGTTTCAAAAAGGTTGGTGACCCCTGATGTAAATAATGTACCTGTTTGTCACTCATCACAGATAAACCTCAGGTGGAGCTTTGTCGACCTCTACTGGTCAAATTGAGCATGACATGTATTAAACAAGCTCTGAGCATTACCCTCTAGACAAAAACACGACCACGAATACTAACGACATCACAAAGTTAGCCATTTCAATACAAAAACAAACTTTATGTATATGTGTAAATATCTACTTACAAATTTGACCAAGTTTGGTGATGAAGTACCATTGTTGCTGCTTGTCTAAATCAATGTGTCCGTCGCTTAAAATGTCCGCCAGGAAACAATGATTGGAGTAGAATATTCCTACTTTGTTGTCCACTTTGTTAAGTCTAGTTTTCGCAATTTATTTGTATTTTTTTCCCCCTGGTTAAATGATTAGTTTTCTTCTACTCACCCAACTGCTGCTTCACTCCGACACATACGCTTTGTTGTTGCCCCCTGCAGGGTGGCGGGAGTACTGCATACATGATCGACCCACGTTGAGTATGCCTGTTGCACATTAGATATAAAGTTAAAGTATCAATGATTGTCACACACACACTAAATGTGGCGAAATTATTCCCTGCATTTGACCCATCACCCTTGTTCACCCCCTGGGAGGTGAGGGGAGTAGTGAGCAGCAAAGGTGGCCGCGCCCGGGAATAATTTTGGGTGATTTAACCCCTAATTCCTACCCTTAAAGGCCTACTGAAACCCACTACTACCGACCACACAGTCTGATAGTTTATATATCAATGATGAAATATTAACATTGCAACACATGCCAATACGGCCTTTTTAGTTTACTAAATTGCAATTTTAAATTTCCCGCTAAGCGTCCTGTTGAAAACGTCGGTATGATGAGGCATGCGCGTGACGTCTCGGGTTGTAGCAAACATTTTTTTCCAGCTGTAAGTAGTCTGCTTTAATCGCATAATTACACAGTATTCTGGACATCTGTGTTGCAATTTGTTCAATTAATAATGGAGATGTCAAAGAAGAAAGATGTAGGTGGGAAGCGGTGTATTGCAGCTGCCTTTAGCCACACAAACACAGCCGGTGTTTCCTTGGTTACATTCCCGAAGGTGAAGCTTGACAATGGAACAGAGCGGTCAAGGGAACACGGTTTTCTACCACATGTCAACCGGCAGGTTTCGGTGATAAAATTGTGGTAATAAGTCGGCTCTTACCGTAGACATGAGCGGACCTTGCGGACTCTCTTACCTCCTCCCAACGGATTCACTGGCGGTCACCACACCCGTGTCCACACCCCTTCGACTTTCAGGCACCATATAATCTCACTAAAACCAATGTAACACAATAAGCAGATAAGGGATTTTCCAGAATTATCCAAGTAAATGTGTCTAATAACATCTGAATCGCTCCCACTGCCCTCGCCTTTTTTTTTGTCTTTCTTCTAGTCCTTCACTCTCACTATCCTCATCCCGGAATTTTTCATCCTCGCTCAAATTAATGGGGAAATCGTCACTTTCTCGGTCCGAATCGCTCTAGCTGCTGGTGGCCATGACTGTAAAAAATGTGAGGATGTGAGGAG
>NC_084614.1:17013489-17048489 GCF_033978795.1 Nerophis ophidion | reverse complement strand
GTTTTAAATTAATACACTGTAGCACTCTGAGGTTGTTTGCTCAATTTAAAGTGCTTTTTACAAAAAAAATATATTATTAATCATTAATTTTGTCCATCATTAAAATAGTGAACATACAAAACAACGTGTCATTTAGTAGTAAGTAAACAATCAAAGGCCTTATCCACCTATTATTTTGTCAACATTATGAGGGACAAGCGGTAGAAAAAGGATCGTTAGTCTTCTTTTTCATTTACTGTTAATATCTGCTTATTTTCTCTTTTCTTCACTTCTGTTAAAACGTCAAAATCACTCATTCGTTTGTTGTTTGGATGCTTTGCATTAGTTTTGAAATTATACGACAAATTTGGGTATCGATCCGATACCAAGTCGTTACAGGATCATACATTTGGTCATGTTTAAAGTTCTCCTGTGTCCGGGAACATATTAAATGGGTTTATAAACAATAAAAAAAGACAAAAAAATGTTGTTATAATAAAAAATATTAATTGTAGTATCGACTATACGGCTCTTGTACTTGGTATCGTTACAGTTGATGTCTGTGTAGATCCACCAATGTTTGTTTACATTCAGGAGCACCAGCTATTGAATCCGTTGTGTAATGAGGCATGTCTAGCTATTCCTCGTCCTGCAGGGATGATACTTGTAAAGAAACTCACTTTATCCGTCGCCTTAGAGACGAGGATTAGTGATAGCTCAAATGCTCCCGACTGCGGATGGACGTTAGCCCGCCAGCTAGCTCGCCATGTCTTAAAGCCCCTCTTGTAGAGTGGTGCTTCAGTGTTTATAGCTTCACTTTTATTGTTAGTTTGAAGCTTTATGTCTCCACTCCTGTCTGCTTGTAATTACTCCGTGTGTGGGTGTTGCCTAACATGTGAAACGAAACCAAGAAAAAGAAAGCGCTGCCTTTTTTTAGACAGCTGTTGGGCGGGCGTCTTCTGTATTGGCGGCGCCGATGCCCCATCGGTGGGCGTGGCCTGCTTGGCCCCTCCCCTTTAGCAAAATGACATAGCACCGCACACTTGTTAGGACCCTCCCTTTAAGAGGATTGAGTCCGCCCAGATCCTTTTATCCTAAGTGTGTCTAAAACAGGGGGCACTTTAGCGCCGCCCTAGTGGCTCAGTGGAGCTTTTTCCCACAAATGTACGGTAATTATCAGGAATTAAATTAAATTAGACATGCTTCACTGATGAGATTATTTGGCGAGCGCCGTCTTGTCCTACTCATTTCGGCGGTCCTTGAACTCATCGCAGTTTGTTTATAGAGTGTCCGCCCTGAGTACAAACCCCGGCCGAGTCATACCAAAGACTATAAAAATGGGACCCATTACCCCTCTGCTTGGCACTCAGCATCAAGAGTTGGAATTGAGGGTTAAATCACCGAAAATTATTCCCGGGCACTGCTCCCCTCACCTCCCAAGGGGTGATCAAGGGTCAAATGCAGAGAATCTTGCATCCCAAGAACACCACACCTACTGTGAAGCATGGGGGTGGAAACATCATGCTTTGGGGCTGTTTTTCTGCTAAGGAGACAGGACCATTGATCCGTGTTAAGGAAAGAATGAATGGGGCCATGTATCGTGAGATTTTGAGCCGAAACCTCCTTCTATCAGTGAGAGCTTTGAACGGTTGACCAAATACTTAGTTTCCACCATAATTTACAAATAAATTCTTTAAAATTCCCACAAAGGGAATTCCTGGATTTTTTTTTTCACATTCTGTCTCTCACAGTTGAAGTGTACCTATGATGAAAATTACAGACCTCTGTCATCATTTTAAGTGGGAGAACTTGCACAATCGCTGGCTGACTAAATACATTTTTTGCCCCACTGTATGTTTCTAGCAGGTCTCTAATTATCTAGAAAGGTGTTTCTTTACGTATCGTGAAGGTTTTTCTAGATAAATGATCCCCTTTTTTGAACACTTCAGAACATCCTAAATATTCCTCGCTCTCTAATTTCCTTAATAGTTTCCTACCCACTAGCTCCCTTGCGTCCTTTCCTCCATCCCTAACCCTCCGAGCTCCTTTGCTTCCTTCTTCGCTCGTTCCCTTTGTCCCTCCTCTCCTACCATCCTTGCCTCCGATTATGCTCCCTTACCCGCTATTTCTTTGATCCTTCCCTCCTTTCCTTTGTCCTTTTCCTCGCCCCCTCGCTGGTTGGCGACCTCCAAGGCTTTGACCCACTTTGATGTCCGACGCGGTCCGAGGTGGTCAAAGGGGCGGGGCCACAGATCATTTCTCTGCGCTTGACCCCTCCCCCGCCGCCTTACTACAGTGTGTAATCTCTTAAGTGGGCGGAGACATGAAAGGGCGAAATATGCAGTGTGTGTGGTGAGCGCCACCCAAGCTGACGGTGACGCAACAATGGCCGCCAAGCTCCACACAAAAGCAATAGAAGTCTGTCTTCTCTGAACTCCCCCGGGCGCCGCCGCCGTGGAGACAATAGGAGACCTGAGCTGCGGTTCTGGACACGGTGGCGCCAAACTGATAGGGTTCTTGTTAGGTTAAGTCTAATTCAACTCTAGTAAGGAGCAGAGCACCCGAAATAGATAGGATTCTTGTTGGATTTGGTTTAAGAAAAAAAATGGATAGTGTTTTTGGATCGGGTTTTCAATTTTAGTTCAATAAGAGTCTTTGCAGATCACATGGAACATAATAGAGTTCTTGTTCGATCACGTTGAACAAAATCAATGTGATCGAACATTGATTTTGAACCCTATTGATTGTGTTGAATGTGATCGAACACAAACCCCATTGATTGTGTTGAATGTCACCTGATTTGACAAGAACCTTGTTGATTTTGTTCAATGTGATCGTGCAAGAACCCTATTGATTTGTTTCAATGTGATCAAACAAGAACCCTATTGATTTTGTTAAATGTGATCAAACAAGAACCCTATTGATTTTGTTCGATGTGATCAAACAAGAATCCGACTGATTTTGTTTAATGTGATCAAATGAGAACCCTGTTGATTGTGTTGAATGTGACCTGATTTGACAAGAACCTTGTTGATTTTGTTCAATGTGATCGAACAAGAACCCTATTATTTTTGTGGAATGTGATCAAACAAGAACCCTATTGATTTTGTTCAATGTGATCAAACAAGAACCCTATTGATTTTGTTCGATGTGATCAAACAAGAATCCGACTGATTTTGTTTAATGTGATCAAATGAGAACCCTGTTGATTGTGTTGAATGTGACCTGATTTGACAAGAACCTTGTTGATTTTGTTCAATGTGATCGAACAAGAACCCTATTATTTTTGTGGAATGTGATCAAACAAGAACCCTATTGATTTTGTTCAATGTGATCAAACAAGAACCCTATTGATTTTGTTCAATGTGATCAAACAAGAAACCCTATTGATTTGTTTCAATGTGATCAATCAAGAACCCTATTGATTTTGTTAAATGTGATCAGACAAGAATCTGACTGATTTTGTTTAATGCGATCGAATGTGAACCCTGTTGATTGTGTTGAATGTGACCTGATTTAACAAGAACCTTGTTGATTTTGTTCAATGTGATCTAACAAGAACCCTATTAATTGTGTGTAATGTGATCAAACAAGAACCCTATTGATTTTGTTCAATGTGATAGAACAAGAAACCTATTTATTTGTTTCAATGTGCTCAATCAAGAACCTTATTGATTTTGTTAAATGTGATCAGACAAGAATCCGACTGATTTTGTTTAATGTGATCGAATGTAAACCTTGTTGAATGTGACCTGATTTGACAAGAACCTTGTTGATTTTGTTCAATGTGATCGAAAAAGAACCCTATTATTTTTTGTGGAATGTAATCAAACAAGAACCCTATTAATTTGGTGTAATGTGATCAAACAAGAACCCTATTGATGTTGTTCAGCGTGATCAAACAAGAACCCTATTGATTTGTTTCAATGTGATCAAACAAAACCCTATTGATTTTGTTAAATGTGATCAGACAAGAATCCGACTGATTTTGTTTAATGTGATCGAATGAGAACCTTGTTGAATGTGACCTGATTTGACAAGAACCTTGTTGATTTTTTTCAATGTGATCGAACAAGAACCCTATTATTTTTGTGGAATGTGATCAAACAAAAACCCTATTGATTTTGTTCAATGTGTTCAAACAAGAATCTGACTGATTTTGTTTAATATGATCGAATGAGAACCCTGTTGATTGTGTTGAATGTGACCTGATTTAACAAGAACCTTGTTGGTTTTTTTCAATGTGATCGTACAAGAACCCTATTAATTTTGTGTAATGTGATCAAACAAGAACCATATTGATTTTGTTCAATGTGATCAGACAAGAATCCGACAAATTTTGTTTAATGTGATCAAATGAGAACCCTGTTGATTGTGTTGAATGTGACCTGATTTAACAAGAACCTTGTTGATTTTGTTCAATGTGATCGAACAAGAACCCTATTAATTGTGTGTAATGTGATTAAACAAGAACCCTATTGATTTTGTTCAATGTGATAGAACAAGAACCCTATTTATTTGTTTCAATGTGCTCAATCAAGAACCTTATTGATTTTGTTAAATGTGATAAGACAAGAATCCGACTGATTTTGTTTAATGTGATCGAATGTGAACCCTGTTGATTGTGTTGAATGTGACCTGATCCGAGAAGAGCCTTGTTGATTTTGTTCAATGTGATCGAACAAGAACCCTATTGTTTTTGTGGAATGTAATCAAACAAGAACCCTATTGGATGTGTTCAATGTGATCAAACAAGAACCCTATTGATTTTTTTCGATGTGATCAAACAAGAATCCGACTGATTTTGTTTAATGTGATCAAATGAGAACCCTGTTGATTGTGTTGAATGTGACCTGATTTGACAAGAAACTTGTTGATTTTGTTCAATGTGATCGAACAAGAACCCTATTAATTTTGTGCAATATGATCAAATGAGAACCCTATTGATTTTGTTCAATGTGATCGAACAAGAACTGTATTGATTTTTTCAATGTGATCAAACAAGAATCCGACTGATTTTGTTTAATGTGATCAAATGAGAACCCTGTTGATTGTGTTGAATGTGACCTGATTTAACAAGAACCTTGTTGATTTTGTTCAATGTGATCGAACAAGAACCCTATTAATTGTGTGTAATGTGATTAAACAAGAACCCTATTGATTTTGTTCAATGTGATAGAACAAGAAACCTATTTATTTGTTTCAATGTGCTCAATCAAGAACCTTATTGATTTTGTTAAATGTGATCAGACAAGAATCCGACTGATTTTGTTTAATGTGATCGAATGTGAACCCTGTTGATTGTGTTGAATGTGACCTGATCCGAGAAGAGCCTTGTTGATTTTGTTCAATGTGATCGAACAAGAACCCTATTATTTTTGTGGAATGTAATCAAACAAGAACCCTATTGGATGTGTTCAATGTGATCAAACAAGAACCCTATTGATTTTTTTCGATGTGATCAAACAAGAATCCGACTGATTTTGTTTAATGTGATCAAATGAGAACCCTGTTGATTGTGTTGAATGTGACCTGATTTGACAAGAAACTTGTTGATTTTGTTCACTGTGATCGAACAAGAACCCTATTAATTTTGTGCAATATGATCAAATGAGAACCCTATTGATTTTGTTCAATGTGATCGAACAAGAACTGTATTGATTTTTTCAATGTGATCAAACAAGAATCCGACTGATTTTGTTTAATGTGATCGAATGAGAACCCTGTTGATTGTGTTGAATGTGACCTGATCCAACAAGAGCCAAAATCAGTACGGATCTTCTTCGATCACATTGAACAAAATCACTAGGGTTCTTGTTCCATCACATTCAACCCAATAAATAGGGTTCTTTTTAGATCACATTCAACACAATCAACAGGGTTATTGTTCGATCGCAATGAACAAAATCAGTAGGGTTCTTGTTTTATCACATTGAACACAATCAATAGGGTTCTTGTTCGATCACATTCGACACAATCAATAGGGTTCTTGTTCGATACCATTGAACACAATCAGTAGGGTTCTTGTTCGATCCCATTCGACACAATCAATAGGGTTTTTGTTCGATCGCATTCAATAAACTCAATAGGGTTCTTGTTTGATCACATTGAACACAATCAATAGGGTTCTTGTTAGATCAGGTCACATTCCACACAATCAACAGGGTTCTCATTTGATCACATTCAACACAATCAATAGGGTTCTTTTTCGATCACATTCAACATAATCAATAAGGTTCTTTTTCGATCACATTCAACATAATCAATAAGGTTCTTTTTCGATCACATTCAACATAATCAATAAGGTTCTTTTTCGATCACATTCAACATAATCAATAAGGTTCTTTTTCGATCACATTCAACACAATAGGGTTCTTGTTAGATCACATTCAATGCAATCAACAGCGTTATTGTTCAAACACATTGAACACAATCAGTAGGGTTCTTGTTCTATTACATTGAACACAATCAGTAGGTTTCTTGTTAGATTACATTCAACACAATCAACAGGATTATTGTTCGATCACATTGAACAAAATCAGTAGTGTTCTTGTTCTATTCCATTGAACACAATCAGTAGGTTTCTTGTTCTATTACATTGAACAAAATCAATAGGGTTCTTGTTCAATCTCATTCGACACAATCAATAGGGTTCTTGTTCGATCTCATTCAACACAATAAATAGGGTTCTTTTTGGATCACATTTCACACAATCAATAGGGTTCTTGTTCGATCATATTCAACACAATCAATAGGGTTCTTGTTCCATCACATTCAACATAATCAACAGGGTTATTTTTCGATCACATTCAACACAATCAATAGGGTTCTTGTTTTATCACATTCAACACAATCAATAGGGTTCTTGTTCGATCACATGCAACACACTCAATAGGGTTCTTGTTCTATCACACTGAACTAAATAGACAGGGTTCTTGTTCCATCACATTCAACACAATCAATAGGGTTCTTGTTTGATCACATGCAACACAATCAATTGGGTTCTTGTTATATCACACTGAACTAAATAGACAGGGTTCTTGTTCCATCACATTCAACACAATCAATAGGGTTCCTGTTTAATCACATTCAACACAATCAATAGGGTTCTTGTTCTATCACACTGAACTAAATAGACAGGGTTCTTGTTCCATCACATTCAACACAATCAATAGGGTTCTTGTTTGATCACATGCAACACAATCAACAGGGTTATTGTTCAATTAGATTGAACACAATCAGTTGGTTTCTTGTTCTATTACATTGAACACAATCAATAGGGTTCTTGTCCAATCTCATTTAACACAATAAATAGGGTTCTTTTTGGATCACATTCAACACAATCAATAGGGTTCTTGTTTTATCACATTCAACTCAATCAATAGGTTTCTTGTTAGATCACATTCAACACAATCAACAGGGTTATTGTTCAATTAGATTGAACACAATCAGTTGGTTTCTTGTTCTATTACATTGAACACAATCAATAGGGTTCTTGTCCAATCTCATTTAACACAATAAATAGGGTTCTTTTTGGATCACATTCAACACAATCAATAGGGTTCTTGTTCGATCCCATTCAACACAATCAATAGGGTTCTTGTTCGATCACATGCAACACAATCAATAGGGTTCTTGTTCTATCACACTGAACTAAATCAATAGGGTTCTTGTTCCATCACGTTCAACACAATCAATAGGGTTCTTGTTTGATCACATTCAACACAATAAATAGGGTTCTTGTTTGATCACATGCAACACAATCAATAGGGTTCTTGTTCTATCACACTGAACTAAATCAATAGGGTTCTTGTTCTATCACATTAAACACAATTAATAGGGTTCTTGTTCGATCACATTGAACAAAATCAGTAAGGTTGTTGTTCGAACACATTGAACAAAATCAATACGGAAAAGCATTGCATCTAATAGAGAATGTCTCATTTGCACCCCTGGTGGTGAAATATAGCAAAATTAGGGTGGTCCACAAAAAAATTTGACTGTCAACATATGAAACAACAAGTGTGTGTAAAAAATTTGAAGTGCTCTTACTCTGGTCAACATATGAAATAACAAGTGTGTGTGAAAAGAATTGAAGTGTTCCCCTTTTAGTCAACATATGAAATAACAAGTGTGTGTAAAAAAAAATGTGAGTGCTGCCTCTTTAGTCAACATACGAAATAACAAGTGTGTGTAAGAAATTGAAATGCGCCCTCTTTGGCCAAAATGATTACAAAAAATTTAAGTAAATATGTATATAGAGACATACTGTAATAACTTGAAGTAAATAATGAAGATTAAAAATCAATTACTAACAAAAAAATAATAAGGAATTTACTCAAATCAGTCTTTTTCTCACAATGTGTCGACTTTTTTCTTGTAAAATTGGGATGAATTTCTCATATTATTTCTCTTTCTGTAATATTGCAATATTTTCTCATAAAATTATTACTTTTTTATGTAAAATGATTACTTTTTAATGCAAAATGGTGACATTTGGCATATATAATTCTGACTTTTATCCCAATATTGCCCCAAAAAATTTCCAAATAGGAAATTTAAAAAAAAATTATGACTTTCGTCATACTTAAGCCAAGTAAAATTCCGATTATTATTATGATATTGCCAGAATGTTAAAATTTTCTTATAAGATTGTGGCTTTTTTTTTCCATAAAATTGCCCAAATTTTAAGCTTTTCTTGTAAAATTGCGGGTGAAAATTAGGGTGGTACCAAAAAGGAGGGTTTTTCAAATTGACTCTGTCCGTTTTATCAGTCAACATATGAAGCAACAAGTCTGTGTAAGAAATTGAAAAGCGCCCCCTTTGGCCAAAATTAATCCCAAAAAATCAAATAAATATGTATATAAAAACACTCCGTAATAACTTAAAGTAAATAATGAATAATAAAAGATTAACAATCAATTACCAACAAAAATGAAACATTTACTAAAAGTTTACCTTTTGGTCCCCCACTGCTCAACATATGAAATAACAAGTGTGCTTAAAAATTTGAAGTGCTCCCCCTCTGGTCAAAATGTGAAAAAACAAAAGTGTGTAAGAATCTGAAATGCGCCCCCTTTGGCCAAAATTAATTAAAAAAAATAAGTAAATTCGTATATACAGACACTCTGTAATAACTTTAAGTAAATAATGAAGATTAAAAACAAATTACAAATAAAATATTTAAAAAATGAGGAATTAACTAAAATCAGTCTTTTCCTCACAATGTGTCGACTTTTTTCTTATAACATTTGGAATAATTCATCATATTCTTCCTGTTTCTGTAATATTGCAATATTTTCTCGTAAAATTTTTACGTTTTTATGTAACATGATTACTTTTTAATGCAAAATGGTGACATTTGTCATATCAAATTCTAACTTTTATCCCAATATTGCCAATTTTTTTTTTTTGCTGTTCTTGTAAAATAGCGACAAAATTATTACTTTTGTCATAATTTAGCCAAGTAAAATTCCAAATATTAGTATAATATTGCCAAAATGTTAGTTTTCTTATGAAATTGTGACTTTGTCAAGTAAAAATGACGACTCTTTTCATAAATTTGACAACATTTTAAGCATTTCTTGTAAAATTGCGACTGTCATTGAGTGATATTCCAATTTTCCTCATAAAATTAGTCCTAAAACGGTAGGCATATCTCCGAGGTCTTCAGAATGTCCGAACTACAATAATGTGTGTTGCATATCTCCGAGGTCTCCAGAATGTCCGAACTACAATAATGTGTGTGTGTGTGTGTGTGTGTGTGTGTGTGTGTGTGTGTGTGTGTGTGTGTGTGTGTGTGTGTGTGTGTGTGTGTGTGTGTGTTCTTATATCTGCATACTATGTGTATATTATTAATGTTATAAATACAAATATTTATGTATCTAGAAAGGCTGGTCCTAAAACGGTAGACATAGCTCCGAGGTCTCCAGAATGTCCGAAAACTACAATAATTTGTGTGCGTGTGTGCGTGTGTGCGTGCGTGCGTGCGTGCGTGCGTGCGTGCGTGCGTGCGTGCGTGCGTGCGTGTGCGTGCGTGCGTGCGTGCGTGCGTGCGTGCGCAGAAGAAGAAGAAGAAGAAGACAAGAGTAAAGCATAGAGGGGCGGGTTAGAGGTATAAAAGCATGAGGAAGGTTAGAAGGCGGGAAGAGGACAAAGTGGAAAAAGACACACCCTCTTCATCATCCTCTTCATCATGATCCTATTCTTCTCCTCCTCCTCCATGCTCCTTTGTTCTTATGACAAGGCGACCCTTTCTCTGGCAGGAACTACGTAAACACACTCTAGACTAATGACCAAGAGAGACATTAAAGCAACAGTACGTAACAACGTGCAGCGCCACAAGGCCAGCACTACAATGTCCAAATGGTTCAGAAATATTCTTTAATAATCAATTCACTTTATTTTTAAAAACAGAATCCTGTCTTTTTATGTTTTATGTCTATTAATTGTACTTTTGCTCTACTTGAAGCAACAATAACTAACATCATGCAGCACCATAAGCTGAAATTATTTAGAAATATTAATTGTGTTGATTAACGTGGTTTTCTACACCAAAATTGAACTATCCATTTTTTACTGCTTGTCCCTTTCGGGTTAGCAGGGTGTGCTGGAACCTACCTCAGCTACGTCTATTTAAATAAATAAATGGGTTGTACTTGTATAGCGCTTTTCTACCTTCAAGGTACTCAAAGCGCTTTGACACTACTTCCACATTTACCCATTCACACACACATTCACACACTGATGGAGGGAGCTGCCATGCAAGGCGCCAACCAGCACCCATCAGGAGCAAGGGTGAAGTGTCTTGCTCAGGACACAACGGACGTGACGAGGTTGGTACTAGGTGGGATTTGAACCAGGGACCCTCGGGTTGCGCACGGCCACTCTACCACTGCGCCACGCCGTCCCTTCTTCTTCTTCTCCAAATTTTAGCGCGCTTTACCGTCCACATTTTTCACATGATTCAAAAAGTTCCAACTTCAAACTGTTCAGCCTGTTCAGGTATTGCAGGCTTTCCATTGACAAATTCCCAGATTTCCCAGAATTCCAGGTTTTCCGGGACATTTTTCCCATTCAAAATGAACTGGCCATTTTTCCAAAACTTCCACCATTTCCACATGTTTCAAAGCATTCCACTTTCAACCTGTTTCACCATTCTGGAAATTCAATCTTCCCCTTTTCCTAGTTAAAAAAAAATAAATTCCGGGATTTCCAGAATTCCTGCTTTTCCACCCTTTTTTCTGGCGACTACTCTTTCCACCTTTTTCAATGCATTTTAACCGTTCCGCCGTCAAAACAATCCTCTTAAACAGGACAAAAAAACTAAGTTGTTTTTTTAACTGGAAAAATTCCCGGTTTTCCCGAAATTCCAGGAATTCCGTAATACCATTTCTCAATTAAAAATGTTACTACTTTGTAATTTCTCAACCGATTTGAAAAATCCCAACACCAATCATTTCAACTCACTCAGCCCATTTAAGTTTTTTAACATTTAAAAAAATAAATTCCCGCTTTTCCCGAAATTCCAGGAATTCCGTAATACCGGTTCTCAATTAAAAATAATACTACTTCATGATTTCTCGACCGATTTGAAAAATCCCAACACCAACCATTTCAACTCATTCAGCCCATTTAAGTTTTTTACCATTTAAAAAATAAATTCCCGCTTTTCCCGAAATTCCAGGAATTCCGTAATACCATTTCTCAATTCAAATGTTACTTCAACATTTCTCAACCGATTTGAAAAATTCCAACACTAATCATTTCAATTCATTCAGCCCATTTAAGTTTTTTACCTTTTTTCAAAAAAAATTATGCTTTTTCCGAAATTCCAGGAATTCCGTAATGCCATTTCTCAATTAAAAATGTTGCTACTTCAACATTTCTCAACTGATTTCAAAAATTACAATGCTAACCATTTCAACTCATTCAGCCCATTTAATTTTTTTACCATTTTTCAAAAACATTCCCGCTTTCCTCGAAATTCCAGGAATTCTGTAATGCCATTTTTCAATTAAAAATGTTACTACTTTAACATTTCTCAACCTGTTTGAAAAATTCTAACACTAACCATTTCAACTCATTCAGAACATTTAAGGTTTTTAACATTTTTCAAAAACATTCCTACTTTTCCCGAAATTCCAGGAATTCTGTAATACCATTTCTCAATTAAAAATGTTACTACTTCAACATTTTTCAACCGATTTCAAAAATTACAACACCGACCATTTCAACTCATTCAACACATTTAAGTTTTTTACCATTTTCCCCCCAAATTCCGGCTTTTTCCGAAATTCCAGGAATTCTGTAGTGCCATTTCTCAAATAAAAAGGTTACTACTTCAACATTTCTCAATTGATTTGAAAAATTCTAACACTAACCATTTCAACGCATTCAGCCCATTTAGGGTTTTTAACATTTTTCAAAAACATTCCCGCTTTTCCCGAAATTCCAGGAATTCTGTAATACCATTTCTCAATTAAAAATGTTACTACTTCAACATTTTTCAACCGTTTTCAAAAATTACAACACCGACCATTTTAACTCATTCAGCACATTTAAGTTTTTTACCATTTTTCAAAAAAAGTTCTCGCTTTTCCCGAAATTCCAGGAATTCTGTAATGCCGTTTATCAATTAAAAATGTTACTACTTCAACATTTCTCAACCGATTTCAAAGATTCCAACACTAACTATTTCAACTCATTTAAGTTTTTTACCATTATAGATGAGGCAATTCCTAAAGGAATTGCGTGTCAATGCTCTAATGCTGAAGTTGAACTGAAATCCTGGAATTTTTTATATAATTGTTGAAGTAGAGCACACAATTCCTAAACAGGCTGAATATTTTGAAGTTGGAACCGTTTGAATCCGATGAAAATTGTGAGAGTTGTGGAACTTAGAAGAATGTCCCATTGATATAAATGGGAATGTCCCCAAAATTTGGGAGTTTCGGAAGAAGCGGGAATTTTTTGGGGAAAATGGTAAATGAGTTGAAATGGTTGGAGTTGAAATTTTTCAAATCAGTCAAAAAATGTTGATGAAGTAACATGTTGAATTGAGGAATGGTATTACGGAATTCCTGGAATTTTAGGAAAACTGGGAATTTTTCCAGTCCAAAAAACAACTTATTATTTTGTCCTGATTAAGAGGAATGATTGGACAGTAAAACGGTTGAAGTGGGTTGAAAAATGTGGGAGGAGTCGTCGCCGGAAAAAAGTGTGGCAATAGGGCTTTGGAAAACCAGGAATTTTGGAAAATCCTGGAATTTTTTTGAACTTGGTAAAAAAAAAAAGTAGCTTGGTTTTCCAGAATAGTTTGAATCGGTTGACAAATGTCGAAATGGTGGAAGTTTGAAAAATGGCCAATTCATTTTGAATGGGAAAAATATCCCGGAAAACCTGGAATTCTGGGAAATCTGGGAATTTTTGGAATTTGTCAAGGGAAAGCCCGCGATTCCCGAATAGGCTGAACAGTTTGAAGTTGGAACTGTTTGAATCGGGTGAAAAATGTAGAAGGCACAGTGCGCCAAAATCTAGAGAAGATGAAGAAGAAAAACCATATGTGTGAGCTTTGGAGCATTCACTCAATAATAATAAATAGATGAATTTTGGTGTGGAAAACCATTACTTGTGCCGTAATTAAAGCCACAATAAGTAACCTCGTGCATTGGACAAGGCCAGCAATGCAATTTGGAGATGCTTTAGAAGTATTAATAATGAAAATTCAGTCCTTTAATGTTTCAAGTGAGCTCCTTTTGCTTTTGTATTACTTGAAGCAACAATACGTAAGAGCTTCGGCTTCAAATTGGACGCCTTGCAAAGCAACCAGATGCTGCACTGCATCTGGTGCGTAAGAAGCATGGCTGCTGCTCTTAATGTTGCAGTACGTAATATAGCTGGACCAGCCAGGACACCGCTTGAGATGTGATTTGTCCGCGCTGGACGCGAAGGTTATTGTTTTGAACATAGTGAGATGTTACAACACTGACGTGTTTGTTCAGCAAAAAATGTTGCTGATGTCTGCTTTCCGAGGTCTAAGTTGTGGTATTTTAGGCTTCATATTGTGCCACACATTTTTAATGAGAGACAAGTCTGGACTACAAGCAGGCCAGTGTAGTACCCGCACTCTTTTACTACAAACCCCGTTTCCATATGAGTTGGGAAATTGAGTTGGATGTAAATATAAACGGAATACAAATCCTTTTCAACCCATATTCAGTTGAATGCACTACAAAGACAAGATATTTGATGTTCAAACTCATAAACTTTATTTTTTTTGCAAATAATAATTAACTTAGAATTTCATGGCTGCAACACGTGCCAAAGTAGTTGGGAAAGGGCATGTTCACCACTTTGTCACATCACCTTTTCTTTTAACAACACTCAATAAACGTTTGAGAACTGAGAAAACTATTTGTTGAAGCTTTGAAAGTGGAATTCTTTCCCATTCTTGTTTTATGTACAGCTTCAGTCGTTCAACAGTCTGGGGTCTCCGCTGTCGTATTTTAGGCTTCATAATGCGCCACACATTTTCGATGGGAGACCGGTCTGGACTGCAGGCGGGCCAGGAAAGTACCCACACTCTTTTACTACGAAGCCACCCTGTTGTAACACGTGGCTTGGCATTGTCTTGCTGAAATAAGCAGGGGCGTCCATGATAACGTTGCTTGGATGACAACATATGTTGCTCCAAAACCTGTGTGGACGTTTCAGCATTAATGGTGCCTTCACAGATGTGTAAGTTACCCATGCCTTGGGCACTAATACACCCCCATACCATCACAGATGCTGGCTTTTCAACTTTGCGCCTAGAACAATCCGGATGGTTCTTTTTTTCTTTGGTCCGGAGTACACGACGTCCACAGTTTCCAAAAACAATTTGAAGTGTGGACTCGTCAGACCACGGAACACTTTTCCACTTTGCATCAGTCCATCTTGGAGGAGATCGGGTCCAGCGAAGCCGGCGGCGTTTCTGGGTGTTGTTGATAAATGATGTTGGCTTTGCATAGTAGAGTTTTAACTTGCACTTATAGATGTAGCGACCAACTGTAGTTACTGACAGTGGTTTTCTGAAGTGTCCCTGAGCCCATGTGGCGATATCCTTTACACACTGATGTCTCTTTTTGATGAAGTACCGCCTGAGGGATCCAAGGTCTGTGTTTCTCCAGATTTACTGTACATTTGGAAGATCTTACGGGCCGTAGATGGTGACATCCATAAATTCCTTGCAATAGCTCGTTGAGAAATGTTGTTCTTAAACTGTCGGACAATTTGCTCACGCATTTGTTCACAAAGTGGTGACCCGTATTTGTGAATGACAGAGCATTTCATGGAAGCTGCTTTTTACACCCAATCACGCCACCCACCCGTTCCCAATTCGCCTTCTTCACCTGTAGGATGTTCCAAATAAGTGTTTGATGAGCATTCCTCAACTTCCTCAGTCTTTTTTGCCACTCGTGCCAGCTTTTTTGAAACATGTTGCACATTATTCCAAATGAGCTAATACTTGCAGAAAATAACCCAATTTTCCAGTTCCTACATTAAATGGCTTGTCTTTGCAGTCTATTCATTTGAATATAGGTCAGTGGTTCTTAACATTGTTGGAGGTACCGAATCCCACCAGGTTCAAATGCGCATTCACCGAACCCTTCTTTAGTTAAAAATAAAATGTTTTGTTTTTTTCAAATTCAAGACAAAGTTATATGTTTTTGGTAACAATTTAGTATAGGGAACATATTCTAAGCAACAAAGACTTAATTTTGTCATGATCTGTGGTCTGAATCATTTTTTTGTTAGTTTTTGGACTCTTTTAGTTCCTGTTTGCGCTCCCTTGTTTCGTTCGGTTACCATGCCGACTTGTGATTTTCACCTGCCTCTGGTGTTCGGACTGCGCACCTGTTTCTAATCAAGACCCTTATTTAAGCCTGTCTTTGCCAGTCAGTCGGCCTGGCGTCATTACGTGTTTTCATGCGATACCACAGTTTATGTTGCTCGATTCATGCCGTGGCCACGTAAGTCTTGTTTATTTCTTGCCATAGTTTTGTGTTTGTTCGAAGCCATAGTTTATGTTTTGTTTGTTTCATGCCAGCGTGGGTTCCCTCCGGGTACTCCGGCTTCCTCCCACTTCCAAAGACATGCACCTGGGGATAGGTTGATTGGCAACACTAAATTGGCCCTAGTGTGTGAATGTGAGTGTGAATGTCGTCTATCTGTGTTGGCCCTGCGATGAGGTGGCGACTTGTCCATGGTGTACTCCACCTTCCGCCCGATTGTAGCTGATATAGGCGCCAGCACCCCCCGCGACCCCAAAAGGGAGAAAATAGATGGATAGATGTTTCATGCCACAGTTTTGTGTTAGTTCCACGCCATAGTGTGTTTGTTTACCTCATGCCCTGCCAAGATTTATCGAGTTGATAATTGTGTTCCTACCTGCAAGCCTTGTCCAGAATAGTCTGTTTGCATCCCGGGAGAACAAACCTCGCAGTAAGCTGCGACCCCCCCAGTCATGACAGAATGATCATAAGTCGGGATGGCAACCAAACAAAACAAGGGAGCGCAAACAGGAACTGAAAGAGTCCAAAAAATAACAAAAACAAAATCCAGACCACAGATCATGACAAATGTTGAGTTATTTGGACACTAGGGGAACTAGAGATGCGCGGTTTGCGGTTTATCCGTGGAGTCCGCGGATAAACCGCGGGTCGGGCGGGGGACATGACGAAAAAATAGATTTTAATTAGATTCGGGCGGGTGGCGGTTGAACCATTCAGAAATATTTGATATACATGGTTCTGGGATCGGTATCTTTTACCATTCAAATAGCTATTTAGGACCCGTGTCACAAAGCGAAGATGACAATAGGAGATGCAAACATTATCCAGAATGACTGCCGGCAGTCACCCAATTAATAAGTATTAGGGCGTGCTATGAAGCCTTTGCCTTTGTCGCCTTCTACAACATGTATGATCTGCTTGCCAGTCCAGCAACATGTTGTGTGTGACTTCCGCAGACACACGCACACGACTGCAAGGCATACTGGGTGACACAGAGTACACTAATGGTTGTGATATAAACAATTTTAACACTCTTAGTAATATGCGCCACGCTGCGAAGCCACACCAAACAAGAATGACAAACACATTTCGGGAGAACATCCTCACAGTAACACAACATAAACGCAACACAACAAATACCCAGAATCCTTTGCATCCATGACACACCCTGACTATTTTATAGCAGCAAAATGAACCGTGCATGAAAACCACCTTCAAACAATGAAACCAAAACAGTGCATAAACTCACAACAAATTACACAGTTGCAAATCAGTCAGCTGTTGCCGTATCCGTAATACGTCGATAGGGAGAAGTTTGTATTTACACGATGAGTCGGGTGTGTTTTGACCTCTGCCGAACCCCTGAGGCCGACTCACCGAACCCCTAGTGTTCGATCGAACCCAGATTAAGAACCACTGAGATAGGTTAAAAAGGATTTGCAAATCATTGTATTTAGTTTTTATTTACCATTTTGCACAACGTGCCATCTTCACTGGTCTTGTTTTTTTTTGCATGTATGAATAAAAATGGAGCGTACTCCTGCTGCCTCAACTTGCTGTTAAAAAGGAGCTCAGTCAATCATGGAAATGCGACCTAAACAAAAGGCGTGCCTTATTTAGGACAATTAAACGAGCGTTGTTGTTGTTTGAGCCGTTATCGTTACGGCAACGCTCAGCGCCCAGAAAGACTGATCTGATCTGCGGCCGCACGAAGCGGAGACGATAACACGCGACGCTGCATAAATATCCGGCCTGCTGCCGTGGAAAAACAGCCGGGGGGCGTCAAGCCTGCGATGGCGGCGAGGAGGTGGGCGGAGTCAGGTGATGGATTCATTAATGTCAGCGCGGTAGAAACCTGTGTAGCGTCACGTTTAGGCCTTCAAGTCGCGCTTCTGTCGCTCCACGTGGCGAAGGGCGCTTAGGTCAGAGGTCAGGTCAAATTGGAATAAATATGAAATGATACAGAAACATTATACATGATTGTCAAAAGTCTAAACGATTGAATTTAAAATATTTTAATAAGACTCGACTATGATTTTAACCAGTTCGGCAGATTTGTATATGTTCATCCTGAATTTGTACAGTTTTTTTCCATTGTATTCATAGCAATAATCAGCAGAATTGTTATCTCGAGATTTTATTCATACCAGCCATCATCAAAAAAGTTGTATTCTTTATTTATCCCAATAATCAGCAGAATTTATTTTCATCGTTATTTATGCCAATAATCAGCAAAAATGCATTATTCTTTTCTTTTTTTTGCCAATAATCAGCAGATTTTTTTCTTTTTTCATCATTTACAAACCCCGTTTCCATATGAGTTGGGAAATTGCGTTAGATGTAAATATAAACAGAATACAATGATTTGCAAATCCTTTTCAACCCATATTCAGTTGAATGCACGACAAAGACAATATATTTGATGTTCAAACTCATAAACTTAGAATTTCATGGCTGCAACACATGCCAAAGTAGTTGGGAAAGGGCATGTTCACCACTGTGTTACATCACCTTTTCTTTTAACAACACTCAATAAACCTTTGGGAACTGACGAGACACATTTTTTAAGATATTATGGTGGAATTCTTTCCCATTCTTGTTTTATGTACTGGTTAAGTTGTTCAACAGTCCGGGGTTTTCGTTGTGGTATTTTAGGCTTCATAATGTGCCACACATTTTCGATGGGAGACAGGTCTGGACTACAGGCAAGCCAGATAAGTACCCGCACTCTTTTACTATTAAGCCACGCTGTTGTCTTGCTGAAATAAGCAGGGGCGTCCATGATAACGTTGCTTGGACGGCAACATATGTTGCTCCAAAACCTGTATGTACCTTTCAGCATTAATGGTGCCTTCACAGATGTGTAAGTTACCCATGTCTTGGGCACTAATACACCCCCATACCATCACAGATGATGGCGTTTCAACTTTGCACCTATAACAGAGGTGATGGTTCTTTTCCTCTTTTGTCCAGAGGACACGACGTCCACCGTTTCCAAAAAACAATTTGAAATGTGGACTCGTCAGACCACAGAACACTTTCCCACTTTGCAGCAGTCCATCTTAGCTGAGCTCGGGCCCATAGTAGTTTTAACATGCACTTACAGATGTAGTGACAAACTGTAGTTACTGACAGTGGTTTTCTGAAGGGTTCCTGAGCCCATCTGGTGATATCCTTTACACACCGAGGTTGCTTTTTGATGCAGTACCGCCTGAGGGAACCAATGTTTGTTATATTATCTTTTACGTGCAGCGATTTCTACAGATTCTCTGAACCTTTTGATGGTATTACGGACCGTAGATGGTGAAATTCCTAAATTCCTTGCAATAGCCCGTTGAGAAATGTTGTTCTTAAACTGTTTGACAATTTGCTCACGCATTTGTTCACAAAGTGGTGACCGTTTCCCAATCCTTGTTTCTGTATGACTGAGCCTTTCACGGAAGCTGTTTTTATACCCAATCATGGCACCCACCTGTTCCCAATTAGCCTGCACACCTGTGGGATGTTCCAAATAAGTGTTTGATGAGCATTCCTCAACTTTATCAGTATTTATTGCCACATTTCCCAACTTCTTTGTTACGTGTTGCTGGCATCAAATTCTAAAGTTAATGATTATTTGCATTAAAAAAAAAGTGTTTATCAGTTTGAACATCCAATATGTTGTCTTTGTAGCATATTCAACCGAATATGGGTTGAAAATGATTTGCAAATCATTGTATTCTGTTTATATTTACATCTAACACAATTTTCCAACTCATATGCCAATAATCAGCAGATTTTTTCATTTATTGATGCCAATAATAAACTTTTTTACGAATTTATTTATACCAGTAATCATCAAAAAGTCATCCTTTATCCCAATAATAAGACCCAAAAAATGTCATAATTAATTTTTGCCTATAATGAACAGAATTGTGTTTATTCATCATTTATTTGTGCAAATAATACACTTTTTTCATAATTTTTTTGTACCAGTAGTCATCAAAGAAGTCATCCTTTATTTATTCCAATAATCAGCAGATTTTTTTTTCAAGATTTATTTATGCCAATAATCAACTTTTTCATAATTTATACCAATAATCAGCAGGGTTATTTTTTGGTATCATTAATTTAATACCAGTCATCAAAGTTTGATCCTTAATTTATCCCAATAATCACCAAAATTAAAAAAAATTATTTCATCATTTATGTATGCCATTAATCAGCTAAATTTGATTTTTTATAATTTATGTATTCAGCAATAAACTTTTTTTAATCATTTATTTATAGCAGTAATCATCAAAAATAAATCCAATAATCGGCCCCAAAAAAAATCATAATTTATTTAAGCCAATAATCAGCAGAATTGTTTTTATCATTTATTCATGCATCCATCAAATCATCAATCAAAAAAGTGTTAATTTTAATTAATTCCAATTATCAGCAAAAAGAACAATTTCATCATTTATTTATGCCAATCAGCAGAATTGTTTTTTTTTCATCATTTATTTATGCTACTAATAAACTTTTTTCATTGTTTATATCAAAAATTCATCCTTTATCCCAACAATCAGCCCATTATTTATTCCAAGAATCAGCAGAATTTTTTTTATTCATCATTTATGCCAATAATCAACGTATTTCATCATTTATTGATACCAGTAATCATCAAAGAAGTCATCCTTTATTTATTCCAATAATCAGCAGAATAGGTTTATTATCAACATTTATTTTTGCCAATTTATGCAAACTTTTTTCATAATTCATTTATACGAATAATCAGCTGAATAGTTTTTTCATAATGTATTTATGCCAATAATTAACTTTTTTCATCATTTATTTATACCAGTAATCATCAAAGAAGTCATCCTTTTTCTCTTCTAAATATCAGCAGAATTGTTCAACATTTATTAATGCCAATAATCAACCTATTTTCATAATTTATTAAAACCAATAATCAGCAGAATTGTTTTCATCATTTATTAATACCAGTCATCATCAAAAAGTTGTATTATTAATCTATTTTTCATCATTTATTTAAAACACTAATCAGAAAAGGAAATTATCCTTTATTTACAGTATGCCAATAATGAGCAACATTTTTATTTTTTTCATATTTTTATAATTTTATTTTTCATTGTTTTTATACTAATAATCAGCAAAACATGCATATCCTTTATTCAGACCAAAACTCATTTCTGTTTGATAAAAAAAGAATTCATATTTATCTAATAATTATTTAATGTTGTTGACATATTTTATCTATACCAGTAATCACCAGAATTGTTTTTATATATTAATAACTTATATCTATTTAGTATTTTTTCCATATTTTATTTATACTAGTAATCAACAGACTTTATTTTTTATTCATTATTTACAATAATCAGCAAGAAAAATCCTTTGTCTATACCAATAACTAGGGAAAAAATCATCTTTTATTTACAGTGTCCGTATTTTTCATCCTCTATTTACTGCACCAAAAATCAGCAGAAGTTTTTAAAATAAATAAATAATTCATACCAATAATCCATATTTTTCATTCTTTATTTACAGTGTACCGATAATTAGCAGAATTAATTTTTTTTTAAAATAATTTACTTCCATAATTCGTATTTTCCATCTTTTGTTTACAGCATACCAATAATTAGCATAATTTTATATATTTTTTATAAATAACTCATATACCAACAGTCCGTACTTTTCGTCCTTTATTTACAGTATCACCACAAGTTTTTTTTTTTTAAGTAATGTATTAAAATAAGCCGTATTTTTCTTCCTAGATTTATACCAGTAATCATCATAATTGTATTTTCATTCTTTTATGATACCAAATCAATTAAAAAGAAATTCATGCCAATGGCATTTATCTTTTATAAAAAAAAAAAGTATCTTTATTTAATAATTATGTAATATGTTTTCCATATTTTATTTATACCACTACTCACCAGGATGTATTTTTTTTAATAAATAATATATATTCATTTAATAAAAAAAAAAAATCCCATATTTTAATTATACCAGTAATCATCAGAATTGGTTATATTCTTTATTCACAATAATTATGCCAATGACGTTTATTTTTTATTAAAAAATAATTTATTCATACCACTATTCATCAGGATGTATTTTTTTTAATAAATAATATAAATTTATTTAATACAAACAAAAAAAAACATATTTTATTCAAACCATTAATCAACAGAATTTGTTATACTCCTTATTCACAATAATTATGTCAATGACATCTATTTTTTTTTTTTTAATAATTCATATGTATTTAATAATGCTGTAATATTTTTGCCAGTTTTTATTTTTACCACTACTCTTTTATGATCCGCTACCCGGATCATTCCGTATTCTTGTTTTGTTCCAGTTTTGTATCATATATAAGTAAACATTGATTGATTGATATTCTGTTGTTTGACGTCCTTAGTCCCTGTTTTAGTCTGTTTCCATAGTAACGTATTATCTTCACCTGTTTTGCTGATTACTGCCTTGTTTAAGCCTGCCCCTTTTGTTCATTCCTTCTCGGATCCTAATTTGCATTTTGCAACAAGTGACGACTGCTTATATATATATATATATATATATATATATATATATATATGTTTATACTCGCTAGCTTTCGCGCTACGCCTTTATTTTCCCCTAGCTCTCATGCTAGTAGCTTTTGTTTTGCCTTTTGTGCCCTTATGCCAGTGATCTGTTCATTGTCTGTTTATTAGTTTAATAAATCTTCATTTCGTACCATACGCTGTGTTCTTGCCCGACCGCATCCAAGAAGGAATGAATCCAACAACACCATGCCCACCAAACGTCACATACTCGTCAGAATGCATTTTTTTATGGGTAATATATATTTATTTAGTACAAAAAAATCCAATATTTTATTTATACTAGTAATCATCAGAATTAGTTATATTCTTTATTCACAATAATTATGCCAATGACATTTATTTTTTATAAAAATATTTTACATGTATTTAATAATGATGTAATATGTTTGCCATTTTTTTTATATATATACCACCACTCGTCAGGGTGGATTTTTTTTAATAAATATATATTTATTTAATACAAAAAAAATAATTTATACCAGTAACCATCAGACTTTGTAATATTCTTTATTCACAATCATCATGCCACTGACATTTATTTTTTATTTAAAAATATATATATTTATTTAATAATTATACACTTGCAATATTTTATTCATACCAGTAATCATCCATCCATCATCTTCCGCTTATCCGAGGTCGGGTCGCGGGGGCAACAGCCTAAGCAGGGAAACCCAGACTTCCCTCTCCCCAGCCACTTCGTCTAGCTCTTCCCGGGGGATCCCGAGGCGTTCCCAGGCCAGCCGGGAGACATAGTCTTCCCAACGTGTCCTGGGTCTTCCCCGTGGCCTCCTACCGGTTGGACGTGCCCTAAACACCTCCCTAGGGAGGCGTTCGGGTGGCATCCTGACCAGATGCCCGAACCACCTCATCTGGCTCCTCTCCATGTGGAGGAGCAGCGGCTTTACTTTGAGTCCCTCCCGGATGGCAGAGCTTCTCACCCTATCTCTAAGGGAGAGCCCCGCTACACGGCGGAGGAAACTCATTTCGGCCGCTTGTACCCGTGATCTTATCCTTTCGGTCATGACCCAAAGCTCATGACCATAGGTGAGGATGGGAACGTAGATCGACCGGTAAATTGAGAGCTTTGCCTTCCGGCTCAGCTCCTTCTTCACCACAACGGATTGGTACAACGTCCGCATTACTGAAGACGCCGCACCGATCCGCCTGTCGATCTCACGATCCACTCTTCCCTCACTCGTGAACAAGACTCCTAGGTACTTGAACTCCTCCACTTGGGGCAGGGTCTCCTCCCCAACCCGGAGATGGCACTCCACCCTTTTCCGGGCGAGAACCATGGACTCGGACTTGGAGGTGCTGATTCTCATTCCGGTCGCTTCACACTCGGCTGCGAACCGATCCAGCGAGAGCTGAAGATCCCGGTCAGATGAAGCCATCAGGACCACATCATCTGCAAAAAGCAGAGACCTAATCCTGCGGTTACCAAACCGGAACCCCTCAACGCCTTGACTGCGCCTAGAAATTCTGTCCATAAAAGTTATGAACAGAATCGGTGACAAAGGACAGCCTTGGCGGAGTCCAACCCTCACTGGAAATGTGTTCGACTTACTGCCGGCAAGAACCAAGCTCTGGCACTGATCATACAGGGAACGGACCGCCACAATAAGACAGTCCGATACCCCATACTCTCTGAGCACTCCCCACAGGACTTCCCGAGGGACACGGTCGAATGCCTTCTCCAAGTCCACAAAGCACATGTAGACTGGTTGGGCAAACTCCCATGCACCCTCAAGAACCCTGCCGAGAGTATAGAGCTGGTCCACAGTTCCACGACCAGGACGAAAACCACACTGTTCCTCCTGAATCCGAGGTTCGACTATCCGACGTAGCCTCCTCTCCAGTACACCTGAATAAACCTTACCGGGAAGGGTGAGGAGTGTGATCCCACGATAGTTGGAACACACCCTCCGGTCCCCCTTCTTAAAGAGAGGAACCACCACCCCGGTCTGCCAATCCAGAGGTACCGCCCCCGATGTCCACGCGATGCTGCAAAGTCTTGTCAACCAAGACAGCCCCACAGCATCCAGAGCCTTAAGGAACTCCGGGCGGATCTCGTCCACCCCTGGGGCCTTGCTACCAGTAATCATCAGAATGTATTTTTTATATAAATGATATAAAACAATTTATAGTAATTATGTAAATAAAACTCCCGCTTGAACAAAAAGAGTTGACAGGAAAAATATGTCACATTTTGTTTACTTATACCCACGTGATCGTGTGGGCGGGGCTTAGCTGCAATAGCGGAAGCAGAGGTGTTTTTTTTTTTTTTAAGATTGTGGATTGTTTATTATTTTATTTATTTATTTATTTTTTTTAAAGCATTTTCTTTTATTTTGTTCTTTTGCCGAACGAATTGTGGCATCAAACATTTGCCACTCGCTTATGGATCTGTGTGTCCATCCGTTTACATCTCCATCTTTCTCCGGCCTTCTGTGTGTGTGTGTGTGTGTGTGTGTGTGTGTGTGTGTGTGTGTGTGTGTGTGTGTGTGTGTGTGTGTGTGTGTGTGGGTGTGTGTGTGTGTGGGTGTGTGGGTGTGTGTGCGCGTGGCCGGCAGCACACTGCCCCCTGCTGGTGACAAACAAGGAGTGTAAAGGACAGCTTTTGAGTATGAGAAGTGTCCCACTTTTGTTGCATGCTGACCTTCTGAGTGCGTGTTTTTTGGAACGTGTGCATGCGTGACAGCACCATATTTTAATTTCAGCATGCTTGTTCAGTTTAAAATAAATAAATAAATAAATACAAAATAAGGGGTGCAGGAGGAGATTTGGCCTTGGAATAGAGTTGTGAGAAAGTTGTTGCTGTTGCTAAGAGATCAGATGGAAAGTTTTGATGTAAACATTCATCAATTTAAAAAAAAATGACTTGAGAGAAATGATGAAGATGCGATCTTCATCTATCTGTCTCCAAAATACACTTTGTTGTTGTCGTCGACCATGGGTCAGCCTTTTTGGGCCTTCTACACTTCATTAGGCAATCAACAGGCGCTCATTTTAACACGAAAAGACGCACGATTTTGAGAAGATGCTTGAAGTACACACTCTTTAAAGAACACTTTCATTAAGTGCAGTATATGCACAGCCACGATTTTACACTTTATACATATATATATATATATATATATATATATATATATATATATATATATATATATGTATATATATATATATATATATATATATATTTGCATCATAGCTGTAATGTATCAGTTGTTTGCTTGACAGTTTCAATATGATACATCACATGGTTTGCATATTTTCTTTCCGAAATGGAGTAGATAGGAGCAGAGCTTACATCCTACCCCTTTTCACTTCATAGCAATTGTTAACACATATGTTCACCACCTGTTCTCACCTTGTAACACAATTTACAACAATCCATAGAAAATACACTACTTGCCTTAATAAATGCTTAAAGGGGAACATTATCACCAAACCTATGCGAGCGTCAATATATACCTTGATGTTGCAGAAAAAAGTCCATATATTTTTTTAACCGATTTCCGAACTCTAAATGGGTGAATTTTGGCAAATCAAACGCCTTTCTGTTTATCGCTCTTTTTAGCGATGAGGTCAGAACGTGACGTCACCGAGGTGACACACCCGCCATTTTCATTTTCACATTACAAACACCGGGTCTCAGCTCTGGTTTTTCCATTTTTTCGACTATTTTTTGGAACCTTGGAGACATCATGCCTCGTCGGTGTGTTGTCGGAGGGTGTAACAACACTAACAGGGAGGGATTCAAGTTGCACCACTGGCAAGAAATCTGCCGCCAGACCCCCATTGAATGTACCAGAGTGTCTGCACATTTGACCGGCGATGTTAAGACAGACATGGCACAGAGATGTATGGATAACCTGCAGATGCATTTGCAACAATTAAGTCAACGAAATCACAAAGGTGAGTTTTGTTGATGTTGTTGACTTATGTGCTAATCAGACATATTTGGTCACGGCATGACTGCCAGCTAATTGATGCTAACATACTACGTTAATCGATGCTAACATGCTATTTACGCTAGCTGTATGTACATTTGAAACTAGATACCCACATTTAATGTGAAACAAACACTTACCAATCGACGGATTTAAGTTGCTCCAGTGTCACAAAATGCGAAAGTCCTGATCGTTTGGTCCGCACATTTTACCGGCGATGCTAATAAGGCAGCCATGCTATGGGCCACTTCATTAGGTACACCGACGCTATGGCCGGATAGCATCAATAGCTATTAGATCAATAGCTTCAATTTCTTCTTCAATTTCGTTTTCGCTATCTGCCTCCATACTCCGACCATCTGTTTCAATACATGTGTAATCTGTTGAATCCCTAAAGCCGCTGAAATCCGAGTCTGAATCCGAGCTAATGTCGTTATATCTTGATGTGGTAACCGCCATGTTGTTTGTATTGGCAGCCCTGTATGACGTCACAGGGAAATGGACAGTGGTTTCAAAGATAGCGAAAATAAGGCACTTTAAAGCTTTATTTTGGGATATTCCGGGACCGGTAAAATTTTGAAAAAAAATTCAAAAAATACAACAAGCCCCTGGGAACTGATTTTTATTGTTTTTAACCCTTTTGAAATTGTGACAATGTTCCCCTTTAAATCAGTCATTATAGTCAACAATATCGTATTTTCAATCAATTGAAGATGTTTATCATAAATCTTCCTGTGCTAACATCTTTCACTCACTGAAGAATCCATCTTCCCTTGTTTGTCGCCCCCTAGAGAAACAACGAGCCGTGTCCTCCGGCCCAGCAACGGGCGCCATCATCGGAGGCATCCTTGGCGCCCTCGCCGTCCTCGCCGCCATCGTGGGCCTCATCTTCTTCATCCGCAGACGCCGGGACGACGCCGAGTGAGTCTGAGAAGGGGTAGAGGAGCGAGAGGGAGCACCATTCAAACGCAAACTAATGGAGTCCTTGATCCCGACAAGTCCAGTTTGATTTGGATCACATGATCCCACGTGTCACCTTTCCACTTACGCCACCTTGTCTCTCGTCCAATCAGGGGGCCCCCCAAGCACAAGCCCCCGCCGCCGGTGAAGAGTGGCGGCTCCACCGAGCTGGTGAGCGTTTACCGGCTGTCAATCAATCAATTCATGACTGTAATGGCGTGTCCGTGGAGGGATCATGTTAATTGATTAGAGGCTATAATTAGCAGTTTACATCATCTTCCTCGCAGTTCAACAAGCCGTCGGAGCCGCCCTCTGCCACCGAGATGGCGCCGCTCAGCCCAGGGGACGTCTACTACGAGCCCACGGGGAGTGAACCAGTCAGGGTAACACACACACACACACACACACATACATACACACACACACTTCAATTAGTCTTATCAGAACCCATCCGTCTATCCATTTTCTACCGCTTGTCCCTTTGGAAGTCGCGGGGGGTCGCTGGAGCCTATCTCAGCTGCATCCGGGCGGGAGGCGGTGTACACCCTGGACAAGTCGCTACCTCATCGCAGTCTTATCGGAACCTTTCCTGCTCATTATGGTCGCAGGGGTATCAACCCGGAAAAGACACAATTAGAATGTAAACAGCACAATTCAGATTGTACTTTATTTTAGTCAATATTTCTGCATTTGTATTGTTATTAATGAACAAAGATCCTAAAAAGTAGGACCGTCTCACACTGTAAAAAAAATGATGCGGCCTAAGAAAAAGATTGCCCCATTGGTACAGTTTTTGTGAGTTTATCCATCCATCCATTTTCTACCGCTTATTCCCTTCGGGGTCACGGGGGGCGCTGGAGCCTATCTCAGCTGCATTCGGGCGGAAGGCGGGGTACACTCTGGACAACTCGCCACTTCATCGCAGTCTTCCTGCTCATTATGGTCGCAGGGGTATCAACCCGGAAAAGACACAATTAGAATGTAAACAGCACAATTCAGATTGTTCTTTATTATAGTCAATATTTCTGCATTTGTTTTGTTATTAATGAACAAAGATCCTAAAAAGTAGGACTGTCTCACACTGTAAAAAAAATGAAGCGGCCTAAGAAAAAGATTGCCCCATTGGTACAGTTTTTGTGAGTTTATCCATCCATCCATTTTCTACCCCTTATTCCCTTCGGGGTCGTGGGGGGTGCTGGAGCCTATCTCAGCTGCATTCGAGCGGAAGGCTGTGTACACCCTGGACAAGTCGCAACCTCATCGCAGTCTTCCTGCTCATTATGGTCGCAAGTGTATCAACCCAGATGTAAACAACACAATTCAGATTGTTCTTTATTATAGTCAATATTTCTGCATTTGTATTGTTATTAATGAACAAAGATCCTAAAAAGTAGGACCGTCTCACACTGTAAAAAAAAATGAAGCGGCCTAAGAAAAAAATTGCCCCATTGGTACAGTTTTTGTGAGTTTATCCATCCATCCATTTTCTACCGCTTATTCCCTTCGGGGTCGCGGGGGGCGCTGGAGCCTATCTCAGCTGCATTCGGGCGGTAGGCGGGGTACACTCTGGACAACTCGCCACTTCATCGCAGTCTTCCTGCTCATTATGGTCGCAGGGGTATCAACCCGGAAAAGACACAATTAGAATGTAAACAGCACAATTCAGATTGTTCTTTATTATAGTCAATATTTCTGCATTTGTTTTGTTATTAATGAACAAAGATCCTAAAAAGTAGGACTGTCTCACACTGTAAAAAAAATGAAGCGGCCTAAGAAAAAAATTGCCCCATTGGTACAGTTTTTGTGAGTTTATCCATCCATCCATTTTCTACCGCTTATTCCCTTCGGGGTCGCGGGGGTCGCTGGAGCCTATCTGAGCTGCATTCGGGCGGAAGGCGGGGTACACCCTGGACAACTCGCCACCTCACCGCAGTCTTATCAGAACCTTTTTTGCTCATTATGGCCGCAAGTGTATCAACAAAAAAAAGACACAATTAGAATGTAAACAGCACAATTCAGATTGTACTTTATTATAGTCAATATTTATGCATTTGTATTGTTATTAATGAACAAAGATCCTAAAAAAGTAGGACCGTCTCACACCGTAAAAAAAAATAACACGGCCTATGGAAAAAAATGGCCCTATTTGTACAAATGTTGTTATTAATAAAAGTTTGTATCATTATTGTTAATTATTGGTAATAATCCTTGTGTTATTAGTATAGTGAGTATTTTGATGTGCTCGCTCCAACAGAACAATGGCGGCGAGACGTCGGGCGCCCTGAACGGAGGCGCTCCTCCGCTACCGGACGACGACGACTACGACCTTTCCTCGGCCGACCACCACCAGCCCGCGCCGGCCGCCAACATCGCCCGCGGCGAGAGCTTCGTGTCGCCGGCCATGTACGTGTAACCGCCACCGGGGGGTTGGGAGGGGAGGGGGTTGGGGGAGGGGGCACTCTCTGACTTCTGACACTTTGGAGTCAAAAGTCACACAAATTTTACGTTGTGTGACTTTTAACGGTCTAACCGCATTAGCATGACGCGTCTTGTTTTTGGTGGTCGTGGCGCCCGTAACAGTACAAAGACACGCCCCTCTTTACTTATCCTGTCAAAGAGGCTCACCTGAATGCCATCAGCACTAATTAGGTTTCATTAGGGGTTTTTTTTTTCCCTTCTGTTCTTTTGTACAAACACACACACACACACACACACACACACACACAATGGAATGTAACACAATGGACACTTTATTAGGTACAGCGTCTAACGCAGGGGTAGGGAACCTATGGCTCTACAGCCAGATGTGGCTCTTTTGATGACTGCATCTGGCTCTCAGATAAAATCTTAGCTGACATTGCTTAACGCGATGAGTGATCACAATGTTAAAAATACCGTTCAAAATATAAAACATTCTCATGCATTTTAATCCATCCATCTGTTTTGTACGGCACAGGTCCCCAACCACCGGGCTGCGGTCCCGTACTGATTGGTACCGGGCCGTGGCCCGATTGGTACCGGGCCGCAGAAGAATTTTTTATTCATTTTTATTTAAAAAAAATATATATATATTTTTTTTATTTATTTAATTTTTTTTTTTTATTAAATCAACATAAAAACACAATATACACTTACAATTCGTGCACCCACCACAAAAACCTCCATTTTTCATGACAAAAACGTCCCTTTTTCATGACAAAGGAAAAAAAAGAAAAAAAAATATTTTTTTTTTTTATTAAATAAACATAAAAAAACACAATATACACTTACAATTAGTGCACCAACCACAAAAAACGCCCTTTTACATGACAAAAACGTCCCTTTTTCATGACAAAAATTATTTATGTATTTATTTTTTATTTTTTTATTAAATCAACATAAAAACACAATATACACTTACAATTAGTGCACCAACCACAAAAACCTCCCCTTTTCATGACAAAAACGTCCCTTTTTCATGACAAAGAAAAAAAAAATGTTGTGTTTTGTTTTTTTTATTAAATCAACATAAAAAACACAATATACACTTACAATTAGTGCACCAACCACAAAATCCTCCCTTTTTCATGACAAAAACATCCCTTTTTCATGGCCAAATTTATTTTTTTTTTTTTTTTTTTTTTTTTTTTTTTATTAAATCAACATAAAAAACACAATATACACTTACAATTAGTGCACCAACCACAAAAACCTCCCTTTTTCATGAGAAAAACGTCCCTTTTTCATGACAAAGGAAAAAATAACTTTTTTTTTTGTTTTTTTGTTTTTTTTTATTAAATCAACATAAAAACACAATATACACTTACAATTAGTGCACCAACCACAAAAACCTCCCTTTTTCATGACAAAAACATCCCTTTTTCATGGCCAATTTTTTTTTTTTTTTTTTTTTTTTTTTTTTTTTATTAAATCAACATAAAAAACACAATATACACTTACAATTAGTGCACCAACCACAAAAACCTCCCCTTTTCATGACAAAAACGTCCCTTTTTCATGACAAAAATTATTTATGTATTTATTTTTTATTTTTTTATTAAATCAACATAAAAACACAATATACACTTACAATTAGTGCACCAACCACAAAAACATCCCTTTTTCATGACCAAATTTTTTTTTTTTATTTATTTTTTTTTTTATTAAATCAACATAAAAAACACAATATACACTTACAATTAGTGCACCAACCACAAAAACCTCCCTTTTTCATGACAAAAACGTCCCTTTTTCATGACAAAAATATATATATATTTTTTTTATTTTTTATTAAATCAACATAAAAAATACAATATACACTTACAATTAGTGCACCAACCACAAAAACCTCCCTTTTTCATGAGAAAAACGTCCCTTTTTCATGACAAAGGAAAAAATAAAAATTTTTTTTGTTTTTTTGTTTTTTTTTTATTAAATCAACATAAAAACACAATATACACTTACAATTAGTGCACCAACCACAAAAACCTCCCCTTTTCATGACAAAAACGTCCCTTTTTCATGACAAAAATTATTTATGTATTTATTTTTTATTTTTTTATTAAATCAACATAAAAACACAATATACACTTACAATTAGTGCACCAACCACAAAAACCTCCCCTTTTCATGACAAAGAAAAAAAAAATGTTGTGTTTTGTTTTTTTCATTAAATCAACATAAAAACACAATATACACTTACAATTAGTGCACCAACCACAAAAACCTCCCTTTTTCATGACAAAGAAAAAAAAAATGTTGTGTTTTTTTTTTTTTATTAAATCAACATAAAAAACACAATATACACTTACAATTAGTGCACCAACCACAAAATCCTCCCTTTTTCATGACAAAAACATCCCTTTTTCATGACCAATTTTTTTTTTTTTTTTTTTTTTTATTAAATCAACATAAAAAACACAATATACACTTACAATTAGTGCACCAACCACAAAAACCTCCCTTTTTCATGACAAAAACGTCCCTTTTTCATGACAAAAATATATATATATATTTTTTTTTTATTAAATCAACATAAAAAATACAATATACACTTACAATTAGTGCACCAACCACAAAAACCTCCCTTTTTCATGAGAAAAACGTCACTTTTTCATGACAAAGGAAAAAATAACATTTTTTTTTATTTATTTTTATTTTTTTTTTATTAAATCAACATAAAAAACACAATATACACTTACAATTAGTACACCAACCGCAAAAACCTCCCTTTTTCATGACAAAAACGTCCCTTTTTCATGACAGAGAAAAAAAAATAAAAATGTTTTGTTTGTTTATTAAATCAACATAAAGAACACAATATACACTTACTATTAGTGCACCAACCACAAAAACCTCCCTTTTTCATGACAAAGAAATTTTTTTTTATTTTTTTTTCATTTTTTTATTAAATCAACATAAAAAACACAATATACACTTACAATTAGTGCACCAACCACAAAAACCTCCCCTTTTCATGACAAAAACGTCCCTTTTTCATGACAAAGAAAAAAAAAATGTTGTGTTTTGTTTTTTTTATTAAATCAACATAAAAAACACAATATACACTTACAATTAGTGCACCAACCACAAAAACCTCCCCTTTTCATGACAAAAACGTCCCTTTTTCATGACAAAGAAAAAAAAAATGTTGTGTTTTTTTTTTTTATTAAATCAACATAAAAAACACAATATACACTTACAATTAGTGCACCAACCACAAAAACCTCCCTTTTTCATGACAAAAACATCCCTTTTTCATGACCAAATTTTTTAAATATTTTTTTTATTTTTTTATTTTTTTTATTAAATCAACATAAAAAACACAATATACACTTACAATTAGTGCACCAACCACAAAAACCTCCCTTTTTCATGACAAAGAAAAACATTTTTTTTTTTTTTTCATTTTTTATTAAATCAACATAAAAAACACAATATACACTTACAATTAGTGCACCAACCACAAAAACCTCCCTTTCTCATGACAAAAACGTCCCTTTTTCATGACAAATTATTAAGCGTTGACCGGTCCGCGGATACAAAAAGGTTGGGGACCACTGTTATATGGCACCTGTTAAAGTAATACCAATGTTATCAAAAATAATTAGACACTTATTATACTCTAAAAATGTTGGTCTTACTTAAAACATGCACACATTTAATTGTAATCAGTGTTAAAAAAATAGGATATGGCTCTCACGGAAAATTATTATAAAATATTTGGCTTTCATGGTTCTCTCAGCCAAAAAGGTTCCCGACCCCTGTGCTAACGGGATCCAAAATGATAATTAATGCTCCACTTGTGAAATGTATGAAATATTCAGTTCATTTAAATCGCAAGAATTAAATCAAGTTTATTCATGAACACATCGCCAAATGAGCATTGTTATGGTTGTTTTTTTTTTTTTCAATTGCTATTGGATGGTGTCCCTAATGAAGTGTCCGGTGAGTGTAAGAGGGGAAAATACTGCCATTACATTGGATGTCAACATTGTACCAAATGACCAATATTGTAAATAGTAATAATATTAATGATAAGGATCAATACTTGCTGGTGTAAAAAGTGCATTAGTCGTTCTCGGTGCCTCTGCAGAGGGGATGGAAGTGTGATCAAAGTGTTTTATTAACAACTAAAGTGTGTTGACCGTGTAAAAAAAAATGTGTGTTTATGTAACCATGCATGGCATGATGGCTGGCTTGTTCTCTCCCAAAGCCTTATTCATTTTTTTATTATTTTTTCGTTTTTTATGGTGCCATTTAAAAAGTAAATGCTAATCATATGAAGAAGCACAATTTTGATTTTAGCAGATTTTTATTTTTTTTTACCCACAATGCTCCAAGAATGTCCAAAGTACGCCGGTTACAATACAACTTTTTCTCTATTATGATTTTTCTTTATGAAATATACAAATACATCTTTAAATAATTACCTAAATGTGTCATTACATAATAATTGGAATTAAACGCATAAATGTGTTATTAAATGCAGTTTACTTTAATTAGAAAATATTATTTAATTCATTATTGATTTCATGATTTGATTTATAATTTCACAATTGAAATCCTTAAGTCAGAAAATAATTAAATCAGGAAATATTAAAAACCACGGATAATCAGGGATCCACTGTACTTGACCTTCAATGTTATGTTTTTTAAATTCAAAAATAAAATTTAATGATTTCAATCATTTTAAGTTTTTAATTAAATAAATAAATGTGTTATTAAATGCAGTTTATTTTATTTACAAAATATTATTTAATTCATTATTGATTTCATGATTTAATTTATAATTTCACAATTTAAATCCTTAAGTCAGAAAATAATTAATTAAATCAGGAAATATTGAAAACCACGGATAATCAGGGATCTACTGTACTTGATCTTCAATGTTATGTTTTTTAAATTCAAAAATAAAATTTAATTATTTCAATAATTTTAAGTGTTTAATTAAATAAACACTTACAATTATT
>NC_084614.1:17000989-17008489 GCF_033978795.1 Nerophis ophidion | reverse complement strand
GGATCGGTGGAGGGAATACTTCGAAGACCTCCTCAATCCCACCAACACGTTTTCCTTTGAGGAAGCGGTGCCTGGGGAATCTGTGGTGGGCTCTCCTATTTCTGGGGCTGAGGTTGCTGAGGTAGTTAAAAAGCTCCTCGGCGGCCCGGAGTTCCTTAAGGCTCTGGATGCTGTGGGGCTGTCTTGGTTGACAAGACTCTGCAGCATCGCGTGGACATCGAGGGCGGTACCTCTGGATTGGCAGACCGGGGTGGTGGTTCCTCTCTTTAAGAAGGGGGACAGGAGGGTGTGTTCCAACTATCGTGGGATCACACTCCTCAGCCTTCCCGGTAAGGTTTATTCAGGTGTACTGGAGAGGAGGCTACGTCGGCTAGTCCAACCTCGGATTCAGGAGGAACAGTGTGGTTTTCGTCCTGGTCGTGGAACTGTGGACCAGCTCTATACTCTCGGCAGGGTTCTTGAGGGTGCATGGGAGTTTGCCCAACCAGTCTACATGTGCTTTGTGGACTTGGAGAAGGCATTCGACCGTGTCCCTCGGGAAGTCCTGTGGGGAGTGCTCAGAGAGTATGGGGTACCGGACTGCCTTATTGTGGCGGTCCGCTTCCCTGTATGATCAGTGTCAGAGCTTGGTCCGCATTGCTGGCAGTAAGTCAGACACGTTTCCAGTGAGGGTTGGACTCCGCCAGGGCTGTCCTTGGTCACCGATTCTGTTCATAACTTTTATAGACAGAATTTCTAGGCGCAGACAAGGCGTTGAGGGGTTCCGGTTTGGTGGCCGCGGGATTAGGTCTCTGCTTTTTGCGGATGATGTGGTCCTGATGGATTCATCTGGCCGGGATCTTCAGCTCTAGCTGGATCGTTTCGCAGCCGAGTGTGAAGCGACCGGAATGAGAATCAGCACCTCCAAGTATGAGTCTATGGTTCTTGCCCGGAACAGGGTGGAGTGCCATCTCCAGGTTGGGTAGGAGACCCTGCCCCAAGTGGAGGAGTTCAAGTACCTAGGAGTTTTGTTCACGAGTGAGGGAAGAGTGGATCGTGAGATCGACAGGCAGATCGGTGCGGCGTCTTCAGTAATACGGACGTTGTATCGATCCGTTGTGGTGAAGAAGGAGCTGAGCCGGAAGGCAAAGCTCTCAATTTACCGGTCGATCTACGTTCCCATCCTCCCCTATGGTCATGAGCTTTGGGTCATGACTGAAAGGATAAGATCAAGGGTATAAGCGGCCGAAATGAGTTTCCTCCGCCGGGTGGCAGCGCTCTCCCTTAGAGATAAGGTGAGAAGCTCTGCCATCCGGGAGGAACTCAAAGTAAAGCCGCTGCTCCTCCACATGGAGAGGAGCCAGATGGGGTGGTTCGGGCATCTGGTCAGGATGCCACCCGAACGCCTTCCTAGGGAGGTGTTTAGGGCACGTCCAACCAGTAGGAGGCCACGGGGAAGAGCCAGGACACGTTGGAAAAGACTATGTCTCACGGCTAGCTTGGGAACGCCTCGGGATCCCCCGGGAAGAGCTGGACCAAGTGGCTGGGGAGAGGGAAGTTTGGGCTTCCCTGCTTAGGCTGCTGCCCCTGCGACCCGACCTCGGATAAGCGGAAGAAGATGGATTGATGGATGGAATTTGGGTTTTTCTTTGTTTTTTCCATTTGACAATGTGCGTTAAAATCTCGATCTGTCTCTTTGCAATACCTGCCAACAACTACAGTTTTCCCAAAATGAGAATTTTTTGGGGTAATCCAGTGGTAAAAACAACAGTTTTGCATTAAAAAGGGTGAACTTAAAAGTTGAAGTTACGCATCGAAGTAACTCCACGGGCAGGCAAAAACGTTGGTTGGTTTATGTATACCGTATTTCCTTGAATTGCCGCCGGGTATATAGTATGCGCCTGCCTAGAATTACTGCCGGGTCAAACTCGTTTCGCTAAATAATTAGCGCATGCTTAGCATTACCACCGGCTCAGGATTAACGCCGGGTCAATCTTGTTTTGTAAAATATTATTTTTATTAGCGCATGTCTAGAATTTCCGCCGGGTCAAACTCGTTTCGCAAAATAATTAGCATATGGCTAGAATTTCCACCGGGTCAAACTCGTCACGTCACGAGTGACACTTCCCCTGTTCTCATTTTCAAAATGGAGGAGGCTGATTTCAATAATTTGAAATCGCATGAAGGGAAGAAGATTAAGAGCTATTCAGTAGGATTTAAGGTCAAAGCTATTGAATATGCTAAAAAGAACAGTAAGCAGCTATTTTGTATTAATATACCGTAGCTGCGTGTGTCAAATATGAGTCATTAAATGACTCCCGCCTCCTGGTGGTAGAGGGCGCTAGTGATCTTTCTTACGACCACTCGACTGCAGAAGAAGTGACAACAAGCAGCAAGAGTTAGCAGCGATCGTATATATTTACCTCTCGCATGCACTTTTAACATGGAGGATTATATATCTAAAATAAAACAGTTTTCTAAACTGGACTTTCAATCAAAGCAAGAGGTCATAAAGGAAGATCTCCATCGAGACAGAGAGACTTAAAACTGAAGAAAGATAAGGAAGACTTCTATAAACAAGTTATCGATGCTTTTGGTCAGAAAGAGCTGTGCATTAACTTTATTTGTAAATAAAGGTAAGACCATAATAACGTTTTTTTTTATTAAATGTGCTTTTCATGATGGTATCCTTACGTCACACTTAAATTTATAAGCGCAGGCCTAAATTTACCGCATGCCTTTGGTAAACGCCAGAGTGAGAAGAGGTTTTAAATTAATTAGCGCCCCGGCGGCAATTCAAGGAAATACGGTAAGAACATTCCCGATTGGTTGGTTGGTTGGTTTACTATAAGTCACAAATGGTTATTACTAGGGCAAAATATTACGGACGGGCCAATCAGAGGCAAGATAGGACAGGTCATCGAACCTGCCTGATAGAATATGAATACATGATCATATTTATCTCTATTAATTACAACATTTCTCTATATTATAAAGCTTTTGTTGTCTTTTTTGGACATTTCTTTGCGTTTGCTGTAGAAAAACGATATTGTGTACTCTGGACACATTAAAACAATGTTGAGAACTTCTTGAATAAGGTCTTGACATTAAGCAATTCAAACCTACCATTATCAATGTTGATTTGACCATTTAATGTTCCCAACCAACATTCCTCAACACAAATACAAGGTTGAAACAACATGCTTTTTGACGACGTTTATTCAATGTCGGGTTCTGACGTTGTTTTGACCAGTGAATTTTCGTATTTATTTTATTTCATAATTTGACATTTAATCAAATTATGATTTTTTTATCTAATTATTTCGATTTTTCATCTCATATTTTTTACTTTTTAATCTCATAATTTCGACTATTTATCTCATTTTGACTTTTTATCCCATAATTAGTTTTAGTCATTTTGACCTTTTACCTCGTAAATTATACTTTTTTTAATCAAATATTGGACTTATCTCATGATTTCAACTTTTTATCTAAAAATGTCAACTTTTTTTATCTCATAAGTGATTTATTTTATTTTATAATTTTGACTTTTAATCAAATAATTATGACAATCTAATTATTTCGACTTTTTAACAAATATTTTTATCTTTTTAATCTCATAATTTCGATTTTTTTACCTCATCAGTTTGACTTTTCATCCCATAATCGGTATTAGTAATTTTGACCTTTTACCTCATAATTTATACTTTTTTATTAAATATTTGTGACCTTTTTATCTCATAATTTCAGTTTTCTAATCTCATAATTTTAACCTTTTATCTCATAAACGTGATTTATTTTATTTCATAAATTTCACTTTTAATCATATAATGACTTAATCTAATTATTTCGATTTATCTCATATTTTGTATCTTTTTAATCCCATTTCGACTTTTTTTCATCATTTTGTCTTTTTATCCCATAATTAGTATTAGTAATTTTGACCTTTTTACCTAATAATTTATACTTTTTTATCAAATATTTGTGACTTTTTTTTATCTGCTAAACCTGATTTATTTTATTTCATAATTTTGACTTTTAGGCAAATAATTATGACTTTTAATCTCATAATATCATTTTTTTTTATCTCATTTTGACTTTTTATCTCATTAGTATTAGTAATTTTGACCTGTTACCTAATTTATATATATTTTTTCAAATATTTGTGACTTTTTATGTAATAATTTTGACCTTTTATCTCCTAAACGTGATTTTTTTTTATTTAATAATTTTGACTTTTAATCAAATAATTATGACGTAATCTAATTATTTCGATTTTTTATCTCATACTTTTTACTTTTCAATCTCGTGATTTTGATTTCTTATCAATTTGACTTTTCATCCCTTAATTAGTATTCTTTTTTATATCATTTTGACCTTTTACTTAATTTATACTTTTTTTTTCAAATATTTTTGACTATCTAATAATTTCAACTTTTTTATCTCATAATTTTGACCTTTTATCTCCTAAACGTAATTTATTTTATTTCATAATTTTTACTTTTAGTCAAATAATTATGGCTTTTAATCTCATAATTTCGATTTTAGTTTTTTTTATGTCATTTTGACTTTTTATCACATAATTAGTATTAGTAATTTTGACCCTTTGCCTAATAATTTTTTTTTTTTTTTATCAAATATTTGTGACTTTTTTTCTCATAATTTCAACTTTTCTATCTCACAATTTTGACCTTTTATCTCCGAAACATGATTTATTTTATTTCATAATTTTGACATTTAGTGAAATAATTATGACTTTTTATCTAACTATTTCGACTTTTTATCTCATATTTTTTACTTTATAATCTCATAATTTCGATTTTTTATCTCATCATTTTGACTTTTTATCTCATAATTAGTATTAGTAATTTTACCTAATAGTTTATACTTTTTTATCGAATATTTGTGACTTTTTTATCTCAAAATTTCAACCTTTTATCATAAACGTGATTTATTTTAGCTCATAACTTTTTCTTTTTCCCTATTATTTAATCTCAAGTAATACACATTTTTAATCTAATTAATTTCATTTTGTAATTTCATAATTTGGAATTAATTTTCTCAATTTGTACTTTTCATCTTGTAATTTTGACCTGATCATTATTTGCACACTTTATCTCAGATTCATGACTTTTGTTATGCAATAATTTCCACTTATTAGCAAAAGCTATTAAAAAAATGTTAGCATGCTAACGTTTAATAGCTCGACAGCAAAAAAAAAAAAAATAACATGGTTTTTTCACTAGGGGATGGTTCTTTTGTCTGTTAATGTTCTGTGCCCATTGAACTTTTAGTTACGCCCCTGTACAAATCCCAGACTGCAAAGACACCTGAGGGGCGGGCCTGTCACCTGACTTCAAAGGACTTCAGGTAATTAAATGCACATTACACAACGACACAATATTTTCTGTACGATTTCTTGAAAAACTTTAAGCTGAACAAAGTCTGATTGTGGCCGAACGCTTTGAGATATGGACTTTTCGAACACACCGTCACCGTGTCAACGCTTGAAGTAACGTTCCGTTATTCTTAGATTTCCAATAAGTGGAAAAATAACAGCGTTTAAATGCTTTGGAAAATGTGTATTTTTTGTTTTAGGGGCGATTATAGATATTTAACATTGGAGTCGATGAGATATTTAGCTGACTTTTTTGGCTTTGAGGGCCAACAGAAGCAAAACGAGACTCATGACCTCCAAAAAAGTAACAGTTTCTGAGAGAGGACTTGAGTGTCTATGTTTTCACCGACAGACATTAGATAGATAGTACTTTATTTATTCCGTCAGGAGAGTTCCTTCAGGAAAATTACAATTTTCAGCACAATCCCATTCAAGATCAGACAAACATTACAGGGAGACAGAACAGGATCGCTGACGGGTCTGCCGGCTTCCAGCGCCCCTTACAAAAAAGATGACATACAGGTAAACATGGGGGGGGGGAAGAATAGAAGATTGAAATAAAATTTAAAAAAATCGGTCTTAGCCTGGGCCCTGTAGTGGGGGTGCAGACTGAGGCCAAGGGAAAAAAAAAACAAACAAAAAAACAACTCATAGCCATAGAACACATCCCTCTTACATGTGTGTAAGAGGGAAACATCAAAGAACACAGAGGACATTAAAGACATTAAAGCAGCAGATACAACCAGACACTTCTACATACAGCTATGAATAAAAAGTAAAATAAACATATCCACTGTGGTGGCCTTTGCGCTGTTCCACGCCATCGTCCGCTGGGGTGGAGGGAGCATGGCCAGAGACAGAAGCAGACCCAACAAAGCAACCAAGACAGCCGACTCCACTCTCGGCCAGTGTCCAGTCCGCATGGATGAGCGAGGATACGTCCAAGGTGACTGAGGTGTCCGACACCTGCTCACCCAGCCAAGACACCGCGAAGCCTCTCCGTCCCAGCGCTCAGTGCTAGCTCCGCAGCCCTGTCCCCTCTTCCGCATCTCCTCCAGTCCCTCCAAAGCGACTCTGGTGTAGCAGACACCCAGCAGCTGGTCTCCATGGCCAAAAGGCTCCCGGGAGGCAGATCCAAAAAGTCCACAAAAAAAGCACCACAGAGGTCACGAAAGTGCCACCCCTTGTCACACAGTCCCAAAGGGTCCTGGACCAAAATGCAAAAAAATATAATAACACATGAAAACAAGAGGGAAACACAAAAGGATGACACAAGAGCACAGAGCTCCTGCCTACAGCAGCCACTACAGCAGCGCCATCTTGGAAAAAAAAAAAAAAAAAAACATGACAGTGGGATAAAAGTTGTGGCCGTGAGGACAGGTTGTTCGCAAAAAAAAAATTTTTTCTCACCCTCTAGTAAATAAGAGTGGACGTCATCCGCTTTAATGGAGGAACCCCGACGGCGCTCGCCTCCTTCCGAACGCCATTTCGCCAAAATCGAACATTGGACGTGAAGACTTTTCATCCAGGGATAAACTTGACAAGTGTGTGAACAAATTGAGATATTTGAGGCCTACTGAAATGAGATTTTCTTATTTAAACGGGGATAGCAGGTCCATTCTATGTGTCATACTTGATCATTTCGCCATATTGCCATATTTTTGCTGAAAGGATTTAGTAGAGAACATCCACGATAAAGTTCGCAACTTTTGGTCGCTAATAAAAAAAGCCTTGCCTGTACCGGAAGTAGCAGACGATGTGCGCGTGACGTCACGGGTTGTGGAGCTCCTCACATTGTTTACAATCATGGCCACCAGCAGCTAGAGCGATTCGAACCGTGAAAGCGACGATTTCCCCATTAATTTGAGCGAGGATGAGGATAGTGAGAGTGAAGGGACTAAAAAAAAAATGACTGGGCAGTGGGAGCGATTCAGATGTTATTTGACACATTTACTAGGATAATTCTGGAAAATCCCTTATCTGCTTATTGTGTTACTAGTGTTTTAGTGAGAGTATATGGTACCTGAAAGTCGTAAGGGTGTGGCCACGGGTGTGGTGACCGCCAGTGTCTCCGGTGGGAAGAGGCAGGAGAGACCGCAGCTGCAGGAGGTTGCAAGCTCCGC
>NC_084614.1:16905989-16998489 GCF_033978795.1 Nerophis ophidion | reverse complement strand
GTATAAATATGTGTGCATATGTATATATATATATATATATATATATATTTATATATATATATGTATATTCATATATATATATATATATATGTATATTCATATATATATATATATATATTCATATATATATATATATATATATATATATATATACGTATGTGTATGAATAATAATTACACCTTAAAATATAAACAAATTTTAGTTAATTAAACAATGCTCACTTATGGATTGATTAATTAAAAACAACATTAATAAACACTCTTAAATGTGTAACTGAATATTAATATTTTTGTACCGGCATAATTTTAGACACACTTGGTTCTGCAGTTCCACAATCTTAATATTATTATCATTATTTTTATTCTATTCTTACATAGGAGAAAACAACAATAAACATGTAACAAAAAAAGAGCAAAAACATCAGCATGTAATGAGGAAAAAGCTGAAATGTTGTAAATAATGATAATGATATTAATATACTTAGTCACCTATAAAACAAAGCTTACACCGTTTTTAGCATTTTTTTTTAAATTAAAAATATCAAAATGACTCCTGCATATTTTGACTTTTCAGTATGCGGCCTTTGGTGGTAAAAAGTTTGGAAACCCTTGAACTAAAGTATCGATATTGTGATTTGAGAATCAATATTAGGGCAAGAAGATTTGGTATCAGCAATATATATTACTTTAGTGTATTACCAAGATGTTAGTACATATAATGTATATTGTTTGTGTGTATTACTTTCGTATATTACTTTATAAATATTGGATCAGTTAAAATATTATTTAGATTATTTTATTATTCAAAACTATAGAGAACAAGTGATCAATTCAAATGTTTTCTTTATTAAATTCGCACATCTGATCATATATTTGTATTTTATATGATGAGGTCCATAGAAATGGGTTTTGGGTGCAGCCACACTGCCCTCTTGCGGAAAAAGTGTGAAAGTGCAGTTGACGTAATTCAGTAAACTCGTGTTATGATCTTACTGTCACCATTATAATTCATCCATCCATCCATTTCCTACCGCTTATCATTATTTCTTTAAAAAAAACTGGAGCTTTTTAACTTAGTGTAGCTTCTTGCCTTTTTCTTATTTATTCAAGGCAATCCTCAAAATCTAATTATGGCAGGATCGACTCAAATATCGATACCAGGTATTTTTCATAAGATATTTTTCCGTCTTCTCCTGTTTATTTTTTGGATCGCTACATTGTTGATATTATATTTAAATATCGTTATGTTGACTAAACTGTATCGACAATCCCAGTATTTGCAGTATCCCGCTGTGTAAAAAAAAAATCAGGCGGCCAGCAGAGGGCGCAGTTGCGAGCCTCAGAGATACCATGAAGGGAAAATGGAAGAGGAGATAGGAGATGCCTTAATTAGTCCATCTGGGAGCTTTTTTGATTGTCTTCCATGGCGAAAGATGTATAATGCATCCCAATCTGGTTGGGGTTGCCGTGGTAACGACAAGGGTCTCTTTATAACTGCACACAGACCCGGTCATTTCTGTGAGCACGAAAGGGACAAATGATGAATTCCTGGCAAGGATGCTGGCATCTTCCCGCCACCCGAGTCCTCGCTTTTCATCCTCGGAGGGAACCACCGCCTCTCTCGTTCTCCTCCCCACCGAAAGGGGGGAGACCGCCGATAGCCATCGCCATGGAAACAGCCCGGCAACAGGCTGGATGCTGGCAGCCAATCGGAGGCTTCCCTGCCCGGCTCTCTTTGTCCAATCGGTGACAGAGGATGCAGGGGAAGTTGTGTGTGTGTGTGTGTGTGTGTGTGTGTGTGTGTGTGTGTGTGTGTGTGTGTGTGTGTGTGTGTGTGTGTGTGTGTGTGTGTGTGTGTGTTTGTGTGTGTGTGCGCTAATATTGACATCCGCGCCAGACTTTATAATGGAGTGATGAGGCACTGTGGATTATCACGGGACGGGTGATGACCCAGACAGAACGTTATTTATAGCGAGGGTGTAGGACATCACCACCCCCTCCCTTTGCGTAACTCGCCCACTTTATTACGTCAGTTGATACGTGACGTCCTCACAGTCTCACACACACTACTGTGAGGGTAATTCCTTCGTGTGTGTGCGCGCGCGTGCTTTCAGTCACATGACCTGCAAAGTCGGAATACGGTTGCCAGGCAACGACAACTGGAGCAGCAGCATCAAACAGTGACATCATCCAAGGAAGTGTGTGTGTGTGTGTGTTTGTGTGTGTGTGCGTTTACCAAAGGCAAGCATGCGCTAATTATTTTAAAATCTCTTCTCACTACGCCGCTTACCAAAAGGCATGCGGTAAATTTAGGCCTGCGCTTATAAATTTGAGTGTGTTGTAAGGATACCATCATGAAAAGCACATTTAATTAAAAAAAACGTTATTATGGTCTTACCTTTGCTTATAAATGAAGTCCATGCGCAGCTCCTTCTGATCAAAAGCATCGATAACTTGTTTATAAAAGTCTTCCTTATCTTTCTTCAGTTTTAAAAGTCTCTGTCTCGATGGAGATCTTCCTTTATTACCTCCTGCTTCGATCGAAAGTCCAGTTTAGAAAACGGTATTATTTTAGATATGCAATCCTCCATGTTAAAAGTGCAAGCGAGATGAAAAAATACACACGCTGCTCACTCTTGCTGCTGGTTGTCACTTCTTCTGCAGCCGAGTAGTCGCAAGAAGGATCACTAGCGCCCTCTACCACCAGGAAACGTGTCAATATCCACGACCAACATGTTTCATGTCTGTGGGAGATACTGCCAATTTTGGCATCGATCAGACACCGAGTAAACACAGCATCGGCGAAACTGATACTGACACTTTTTGACCTGACACCTTCCGATCGTTGAGTATTTTCTATATGTGCCTCCGGTTAGTTGATTATGATGACAGAAGAAATCAAGCAATCAATCAATGATTATTTATATAGCCCTAAATTACTAGTGTCTCAAAGGGCTGCACAAACCACAACACAAACCCCTACGACATCCTCGGTAGAAATGTGTTTTGCAAATACAAATCTTTTTATACAACACTTTTAAACAAAATAATGACATTATACTATACAATATATGTTATCTAATTATTATATAACATATCATATATATTTACAATCCTAATTTAATAACATTATATATTATAATATTAATATATATTCATATATATGTATATGTATACATATGTATGTGTGTATATGTGTATATATATGTATGTATATGTGTATATATATATATATATGTATGTGTATATGTATATATATATGTATGTATGTATGTATATATATGTATGTGTATATGTATATATATGTGTATATGTATATATATGTGTGTGTGTATATATATATATATATATATGTATGTATATATATATGTATGTGTGTATATGTATATATATGTGTATATGTATATATATGTGTGTATATATATATATATATATATATATATTTTATATATATATATTTATTTATTTATTATATTATACAAATATGGAAATATGGAATAATGACGAACAAATAAACAAACACTAGAACCCACCATTCGTTTTACGTTGCACCACCTCTGGCTTTTAAAACAGCTAGCAGTTTCTGAGGCATGGACTAAGTGGATCTTTGGCTCCAACGTTCTCTGATTGCTGTTGTCGGATTAGTTTTGCTAGTTGGAGTCTTGTCATGGACCTTTTTCTTCTATTCCCACCACGCATTTTTCACCGGATTGAGATTGGGACTATTTGTAGGCCGTGCAATTGATCTAATGTATCTGTCTTCAAAGAACGATGTGGGGGGGAGGTGTAGTCAGTGCTGCTTGCAGGAGGAAAAGTCACTGCCGCTGTCCATGGTACTGAGGACGAGCACCATTGGGTAGGGGCGGGGCATGTGCTGACGGCGAGACACAGCTGGCAGGTGATTAGATTTCACGGGTGGTACGTGTTAATCTAATCATCTGTTGTCTTTAACGGTAGGCGGCCGGGAGCAGAGAGGGAGTAGGATTGGTGAGACTGAAAAAGTCTGCTTGGACAGCGGCGGTGACTTTTCTTCCTGCAAGCAGCGCTGACTTCACCTTCCCCCCACAAAAGATTTTTCAGTTTTTACTCTACGGCAAGATGCATTATTGTGTAAAAAATTATGTCATCATGACCAGACATCCCTATGATCGATGGAACAAGAGACACTATGTAGACGTGCGTGTTTATTGAAGATGTAATGAGCACTATTATTACCTTACATGCAGCCCCATATCATCAATGAGTATTAAAATGTGCATGTTTTCTTCAGGCAGTCGTCTTCATAAATCTCATTAGAATGGCACCAAACAGAAGTTCTAGCATTATGACCTCGCCCCGTGCGGGATTCACGATTTATCACTGAATATGACAATCATCCAGTCATCCATAGTCCACCATTGCTTCCCTTAGCCCATTGGAACCTTGTTTTTTTAAGTTTTGGCGTTAATAGCGGCCTTCATTTAGCTTTTCTGTTTCAAATTCCATTTCCTTCAGGGGTTTTCACAGACTACAGTTTCTTCCCATTTGTTCATTTGCTTTCTGGTTTCAAGAAAAACTGCTTGAAGTTTTATAATGTTTTCCTTAGTCTACCAGTATGCCTTTTACAACCTTCCCATGTTGTTTGTACTTGGTCCAGGTTTTATAGTAGACACAGGTAATTGTGAACAATCAACATATTTTGCAACATTGTGTGATGATTTATTTCTTAGATAAGTTTGTTTCAATTGACATCTCATGTTTTGGAGCCGTGATTCATGTCAATCCACCAGGTGCTGCAGTTTTCCAAGATGTGACCACTCCTTTTTAACTGCAGGCAAATTATCATAATTTATCTGATGCAGGTGTTTACTTTGGAAATGAAACTTTACAGGCTGATTCCATAATTGTTAAACTCTGCTTGATCTAAAAATGAAACTGTTACTGTTGTGGCATGTGGAGGTTTCTCCTCTCCGGGTTCCTCGGACCACCAAACACTGACATGACAATTCAGGTTCCTGGTTTACAATGCTGTTTTATTTTTCAATAAAGTCTTTTGGTTGTGCATTTCAGCAAGTGTTTGTTTGTGGCTGTGTGTCTCTTGCTCTCGCTCCAGCTGCTGCCTTTTAACAGAGCGACAAGTGATTAGATAACCAGGCCCAGGTGGGCAATCTACACACCTGTCGCTGATCTCGAAGCCGTTCCTGGCACACCTGGTCCCCCCTCCACATGGCAAAATTGATATTTTTGTAATCTCTTGTCTAACAACAATTTTAGTCTAAGCAAAAGTCATCATGCAATTTATGCTGTATTGCTTCACCCTAACTCCCTGTGCCTGTTTTATGCCTCAAAAGATCTATCCCCCTGATGCAATTCTTGAGCCCTGCACAGCTAGCTCTATCTCTATCATCTTCTACTCTGGACGCTGATCACTCTCGACGCTGTACGCTCAAAGCTAAGTGCTATCTTTCTGTGTGTTTGTAATTTTTTTAGAGCTTTCTCTAGCCCTACTAACACATTTAGTAGTCTTATCGCACCTACAGAGCACCCACTCTCTCTGTTTCTCCGCTTTACTTTCAGCCAGCAAGCTGCTATCCTAGCAAAGCTATTCTAATCCCGCTCCAAAGACAGCAAGAAGTTGACTCAGTGAAAGAAACAAGGTGAGTATGGCTCCCTGTTCTTCGGGTTCCTTTTTCATGGATAGGTTAGCCCTGCTCGAGGGTCATGTCCGCCCAGTTAGAGCAAAGTAGCTTTCTAACTTTAGACACCACGGAAATGTTTGCTAACGTTTAGCCTGGTCCGGTTTGTAGCAGCTTACAAGCTACAGGTTTAGCCCTTTAGCTAGTCCTACACCACAGTCAACCGGCCACCACATCTTGGTTATAAGGGATTTCACAACCCGGAACATTCAGCTTAGTTAACCAGCTACAATAAGGTGTATTCCTGGGGCCCGAGCACCCGACACTGACGCTAATCTCAGACAGCTGACTTGCAACTCCCAAACACGTATGACAAGCTAATCATATCATTAGCTACTGTGGCGTCGGACCAGCTCTTCCTCCCAGGGAATTTAAGTTACTGGTCAATCCCATGTTCTTTTGATGACATATATGCTGAGTAAGAAGGACCATCGAGACAGAATTGGAATATTTTCAAGTTTTACTTAAGCATCAGGAGAACAACCCAGACCAATACATTCATACCAGCTTCTCAAGTTGTTGTAGCATTCCAAGGCAAAAACACACTCTTTTCACACAAAAGAAAGCCCTCCTCAACACCATAAGGTGAGAGAGAGGTGGGGGTTGTCTTCACATTCCTATGTTTTACAACACCAACCTGGGATCGGAAGACAAAGAGAGACTAGTTGAATACACAAAGGAAAAGTACTAGCTCCTCTAAACATGGCTATGTAAAAAGGAAGAACTCTTAAACATATCAGCATCCCTCAACACTACTCAAACATTGTTGTGCATGTCGGCTCCAGTGACACCAGGATGAGACAGTCAGAGATCACAAAGAGGAACATAGCAAGGATTTGTAATCTCGCTAGAAAGATGGCTCGGCCTGAGTACTCGTCTCTAGTCCCCTGCCTGCGAGAGGCAGTGATGAGAGATATAGAAGATTAGTCCCGCTTAACAGGTGGCTGACTAATTTTTGTCAAGAACAGGGTCTAACGTTAATAGATAATTTACCCACCTTTCTGGGCAAACCGGGCTTGTTGTGGATCGACGGACTTCACTCTTACCAGAAACATAGATCATTGATTGAGTCACACTTGACTAATGACAGTAGAACAGGCCTGAACACAGGGAATTAAAGCGTCTGTTAGACCGGGTGAGGAGTCAGTTAAGAAAGAACTAACCAGCACCAGGTGGGAAAATTCCTGCACACATAGTATTTCTCAGAGAATAATCCATGACTTGCATAATGTTTTTTTATGTAGTGACTGTGCCAGAAGTAGACATGCATTCTACTGAGGTGAAACGTAAAGTCTACTGCTGCACCAAGCAGGTAAAGATGCGGCCGAAACCTTTCGAGACACACTACGTGATAGACATAATGTTGTTAACATCACTTGTATGGATACCATGAAAAAAAAAGGCTTGAAACATCACGTTATAATATGGGCTTTTCAAACATCAGATCATTGTCTTCCTAAGCGTTATTAGTTAATGAGGTCATTAGAGACAAAAATCTAAGCGTCATTAGTCTCAGTGAGACTTGGCTAAAACTAGATACATTTTTTCCTAACTATATGACTTCACATGATCCCATCTTAAAAGGGTTTGAGGGGTCGCATTAATCTCAAATGAAAGCTTTAACTTTAGCCCTGACCTAAGTAATAAATATCAATAATTTGAGTTGCTTACTATGACATGAAACATAAACACTGTGACGATGAGGGTGTTATTTCATGTTTTGATGGCTCTTATGTTAAAAAAAATATGTCCATCCATCCATTTCCTACCGCTTGTCCCTTTTGGGGTCGCGGGGGGTCTCTGGAGCCTACCTCATCTGCGTTTCGGGCGAAAGGCAGAGATGTATTTAAGTTAAAGTTAAAGTACCAAAGATTGTCACACACACACACTAGGTGTGTTGAAATTTGTTCTCTGAATTCAACCCATCCCCTGGTTCACCCCCTGGGAGGTGAGGGAAGTAGTGGGCAGCAGCGGTGGGCACGCCCAGGAATCATTTTTGGTGATTTAACCCCCAATTCCAACCCATGATGGTGAGTGTCAAGCAGGGAGGTAATGGGTCCCATTTTTGGTATGACTCAGCCGGGGTTTGATCTCACGACCTACCAATCTCAGGGCGGACACTCTAACCACTAAATTCAATCGTAATAATTCAACTTCGTGAAAATGTGTTCATCACTGTCGAGCCTGGAACCAATTAGCTGCGATAAAAAACGGACAACTGTGCTGCTATTTTGTTGTTGCTTTATTTGTGATGAACTATTTCCGAAAGAGTAAGTCACTTTTTGTCGCACACCTTTTTATTTATTCTTTCAGTAAGCCATGTTTAATTGTATTTTGTAACATTAGTTGTCAATGTCTATCAGTGTTTCTTAGAATCGGGAAGCGAGCGATCCTTAATATCTGTTTCTCAGCTGTGGGTTGGATGGTCTGCGGCATTACTCAGTTGTAATACACTTTTCCACCACTTGTGGCAGTAATAACAATCCATCCATCCATTTTCTACAGCTTACTCCCTTTTGGAGTCAGGGGGGGCGCTGGTGCCTATATCAGCTGCACTCCGGCGGATGGCGGGATACACCCTGAACAAGTCGCCACATCATCACAGGGCCAACACAGATAGACAGACAACATTCCCACTCACATTCAATTGTGAATGACAATATCAAACAGAAACAAACAGAAAAAGTGCAGAGATCAAGTCATAAGAAAGTTCCTTCAGCGCAAGAAGTATGACTAAAGTGTCGAAGGTGAATTTTCATGTACACATTTAATTTTATTGACAGTCTAGTTCCATACCATACCGTTATTTATAAAGCCCTTTAAAAACAACCACAATTGAAGAACAAAGGGCTGTACACCACAAATAAATAGAGGCAAAGGAAAGACTAAAAAAAACACATTTAAACAGAAGTAAAATACACATTGAAAAAGCAAATACAAATTACCCTAAGAACAATTTGTTAGATAAAAAGCAGTTAACAGTTAAAAACACTTAAAGTTAAAAGTTGAAAACAGTTCAAAGTCTCATGCTAGGTTAAAAGCCAGTGAATAAAAAAGGGTTTTAAGAAGGGTCTTAAAATAGCCAATGAAGGGACCTGTCTCACATGGAGATGGAGATCGTTCCAGTTCTAGTTCTAGTTAAGAAATATATTCATTACTATTGTAGTTTATTTTAACACAACATAATTTATTTTCCGTCAGTAGTCCTTTCTTATGTAGTATATTTGGTTAGTACTTACTATGTCTGACCTAAACCTGTTAAATAAATAATCTTTGTGAATAACACATAGTTTAATATCGTTGGACAAGGTTGTAAATTGTAAGTAGGTTAGATATAATTATTGAATAACATTAAAATCAAGAGTGTTAATATTTGAGTGGGTCCCAGGCTCCTCTGTAGTGGAAAAATTGGGCCCCAAGGTCAAAAATGCGAAGAACGTCCGTTGTATTATTACAGTAAACCACTAGGGAGACTTTTCTTGTTAATTAACGACGAATCATCTCATCTCATAACCATACCAAGTAATAAATGTCTGCAGTTTTTTGCAGGCCGTCAGACCCTCACCGATTGTACCTCAAGGTCCTTCTTCATCTCCTCCTCTTCGCACCACTGCTGCTGTAACATCATGATGAATGGCTGCTGATTTCCTCCACAAGGTCTTCCTAACACATATTTTCTCGTGTGTGTTCTTGTATTTCTACCCTTCTTGGGACATCAACAAGGAAAAGTTCCGTCCATATGAGGACCGAAGAACAAGGTAGGACATAAATCATGGTCCCAATACGGAAAACAATTGCATCTAATAGAGAATGTTTCATTTGCACCCCTGCTGGTGGAATCTATCAAAATTAGGATGGTCCCAAAAAAGAAGGATTTTTCAAATTGACTGTGTTGGTTTTAAAAGTGGTCCCCCTCTGGCTAACATATGAAATAACAAGTGTGTGTAAAAAATTTGAAGTGCTCCCCTTCTGGCCAACATATGTGAAATGCGCCCCCTTAGTCCAAAATGAATTTAAAAAATTGTATAAATATCTGTATATAGACATACTGTATGGAATATCTTGATGTAAATAATAATAAAAATAAAAAACAACTACAAACAAAATTTAAATTAAATGAACTAAAAGCTGTCTTTTTCTCACAGTGTTGACTTTTTTCTCATAAAATTGGGAACAATTTGTTATATTCTTTCTGTTTCTGTAATATTGCAATATTTTCTCATAAACGTATTACTTTATGTAAAACGATAACTTTTTCATACAAAATGGTGACATTTGTCATCTAAAATTCTGACTTTTTTCACAATATTGCCAATTTTTTTGTTTTTCTTGTAAAATAGTGACTTTTTTTGTGTAAAATTGATGGATAGTACTTTATTGATTCCTTCAGGAAAATTAAACTCATGTCATACTTTTGCCAAGTAAAATTTCAATTATCATATTGCCCAAATTTTAAAATTTCTTATAAAATTGTGACTTTTGTCGAGTAAAATTACAAATCTTCTCATAAACTGCCAAAATTGATTTTGTAAAATTGCGACTGTTGTTGAGTAAATTTCCAACTTTTATCATAATATTGCACAAATGTTCAGTCATTCTTGTAAAATGTTGACATGCGTTGAGTAAAATTACGACTATTATTAAAATACTGACAAAATTCTACGTTTTTCTGGTGAAATTGTGACCTTTTTCTCGTGAAATTTCAACTCATTTTTCACAACAAGCTTTTTTATATTTGCATAGTGTGTATTTTCTATTAATGTTGTAAATACAAATCTTTATATATCTAGAAAGGGCGGTATAAAGATGGAGGCATTTTTCGGAGGTCTCAAGAAAGTAACGTGCGTGTGTGTGTGTGTGTGTGTGTGTGTGTAACTGGCAGTGGCCATTTTACCTCATTTTTTTATGCCTCCACAACCTGTAGTAAGGGTGGTCCCCACAAGTACTGATCAAAAACTTGGTTCCCATTCCAAATGATAACCTGTGTGTGTGTGTGTGTGTGTGTGTGTGTGTGTGTGTGTGTGTGTGTGTGTGTGTGTGTGTGTAACTGGGCAGTGGCCATTTTACCTCCTTTTTTTAATGCCTCCACAACCTGTAGTAAGGGTGGTCCCCACAAGTACTGATCAAAAATTTGGTTCCCATTCCAAATGATAACCTGTGTGTGTGTGTGTGTGTGTCTGTGTGTGTGTGTGTGTGTGTGTGTGTGTGGTGTGTGTGTGTGTGTGTAACTGGGCAGTGGCCACTTTACCTCCTTTTTTTTAATGCCTCCACAACCTGTAGAAAGGGTGGTCCCCAAAAGTACTGATCAAAAATTTGGTCCCCATTCCAAATGCTAACCAGTATGTGTGTGTGTTTCATCATCCTGGACCGAAACCCAAAAGAACCAAGCAGAGAAGATGTCTGTGGTGGCATCAGAAACTCTGTTAATAATAATAATCTTTGTTTTGTAGTACAGAGTTGCACGGATCGATCCAAATAGCGATAGTGTCGATACCAAAACCAGTATCAGTAGTAGAAAGTATTAATATTTAGGCCACACTTTTTGCTAAATTGGAATCCACTTCCTATAATTCCATTTGAAGTGAATTTAAATGAATTGTGCACAAGATGGTTTTCTTTACATTGGATCTTTCTCACTTGATGGTTACTGTTGCGTTAGACCCGGTCTTCCGCCGGTCACCCCCCACCCCCAAGGTTATTTGTATGACACATAAGCTGGTTATAAATGAATCCCTGAGACAGAGCTGCTCATTTTGATATTTTATTACCAGAGCTTTGGGAGATCAATCTAGATACAACCTTTCATTCGCATTGCCCAAATTGATCTAATTCTACTATGGAAGTTTCGCCCTTTTGTAACCCCCCCCCCCCCCCCCCCCCTCCTCCTCCTTCTTGGAAAGTTGAGATAAGCAAAAATGTTACGACTTCTCGCTAAATTCCAACTGTCAAGACCTACTCATGGGACAAACTTAGATGTTTTAAAATCTGACTAGGATATAAAAAGATATCTATCCCCGTCATTACCAAGCAACCGTATCCTCCTCCTCCGAGCCGAACATCATCCCCATCAACATCATCCGCAGCCTTGCTTGAGACTAATGACAAAATCATAAAGTAAATGTCCATTAACGCCCTGTGCGTGTGTGTGCGTGTGTGTGCGTGTGTGTGTGTGTGTGTGTGTGTGTGTGTGTGTGTGTGTGTGTGTGTGTGTATAGCATGCTGGGGATTACGCAACTCTTGAGTGTGTGTAGCGAGGACGTGAAGGGGCAGTAGCGAGAGAAAGCCAGGGAAGGACATCCTTCATTATTCACACTTTTCCCTCCCACACGTTCCTCGACTGCATCAAGGTCATCAGCAAGGTCGCTTTAGAAGCTTTACGAGGCAGCTCTTTTTGTTCCTAGACCACGGCCATCTCGGACCCATGCAGTCAAGTACTAAAAATCTGTAGACTTTACGGTAAAGAACTGGCAACTCAGTCGCCAGAGTTTTACTCTAAAATCTAGTGATTTTTTGCAACAAATTTCTGTAAATTGAAAAACGATAACACTTTTTTAATTTTGCGGTAAAATTTGGGTGGCTAACTACCTTTTTTTTTATTTTATTTTTTTATCGTAAAATCTTCATTTGCCGTTTTTACAGTGCACTACTGTAAATGGGAAAATGGTACCAGTGTTATTTTTTCAGTAAAATTCCGGTGTGTGAGCCACCATTTTATTCACTGTAAAATCTACGGTCGTTTTTACAGAGCATCACGGACCATCATGGAAAAATGGTACTTTTATTTTTACAGTAAAATTCTAGTGATTTAGCTACTATTTTTTTATGGTAAAATGTTTTTTTTTTTAGTGCATTACTGTAAATTGAAAAACCGTACCATTGTTGTTTTTACTATAAAATTGTGGCAAATGAGCTGCCATTATTTTACTGGAAAACCTATAGTAGTTGTTTTTACAGTGCATTACTGAAAATGGAAAAATGGTGCTACTTTTATTTTTACAGTAAAATTTTGGTGACTGAGCTACCAGTTGTTTACTGTAAAATCTGGTTTTTTTTAGTGGATTACTGTAACTGGAAAAATGGTAATACTTGTATTTTTACAGTAAAATTCTGGTGACTTAGCTACATTTTTTCTTATGGTAAAATATGTTTAGTTTTTTTTGTGCATTACTGTCAATGGAAAATGGTACTATTATTTTTAGGTTTATGTTTTCGTGACTGAGCTGCCTTTTTTTTTACCGTAAAATCTTTGCCCATTGTTTTTACAGTGCAACACTGTAAATTGAAAAAGCAAACCACTGTTATTTTTACAATAAAATTCTGGCGACTGAGCTGCCATTATTTTACTGTAAAACCTATAGTAGTTATTTTTACAGTGCATTACTGTAAATGGTAAAATGGTACTACTTTTATTTTTACAGTCAAATTCTAGCGACTGAACGGCCGTTATTTTAGTGTAAAACCTATAGTTGTCGTTTTTACAGTGCATTACTGTAAATGGAGAAATGGTGCTACTTTTATTTTGACTGTAAAATTCTGGTGACTTAGCTATAATTTTTTATGGTAAAATCTGTTTTGTTTTTTTGTGCATTACTCTAAAAGAAAAATGGTACTACTTTTATTTTTACGGTTAAGTTTTCGTGACCGAGCTGCCTTTTTTTTGTTGTTGTTGTTTTACAGTGCATTACTCTAAATTTAAAAAACCGTACCACTGGTATTTGTCAAATAAAATTCTGGCGACTGAGTTGCCATTATTTTATTGTAAAACCTGTAGTAGTTGTTTTTACAGTGCATTACTGTATATGGAGAAATGCTGCTACTTTTATTTTGACGGTAAAATTCTGGTGACTTAGCTAAAAAAATGTATGGTAAAATCTATTAGTTTTTTTTGTGCATTACTCTAAATGGAAAATGGTACTACTAAAATTTTTACGGTTAAGTTTTTGTGACCGAGCTGCCTTTTTTGTTGTTGTTTTACAGTGCAGTTCTGTAAATTTAAAAACCATACCACTGCTATTTGTAAAATAAAATTCTGGCAACTCAGTTGCCATTATTTTACTGTAAAACCTGTAGTAGTTTTTACAGTGCATTACTGTAAATGGAAAAATGGTGCTACTTTTATTTTTACAGTACAATTCTGTTGACTGAGCTACCAGATTTTTACTGTAATTTTTTTGTGCATTAAATGTTACTCCAAATAAGTGTTTGATTAGCATTCCTCAACTTTCCCAGTCTTTTTTGCCACTCGTGCCAGCTTTTTTGAAACATGTTGCAAATTCCAAATGAGCTAATATTTGTAAAAAATAATAGTTTTCCCGTTCGAACGTTAAGTATCTTGTCTTTGCAGTCTGTTCAATTGAATATAGCTTGAAAAAGATTTGCAAATCATTGTATTCTGTTTTTATTTATTTATATTATTTACCCAACGTGTCAACTTAACTGGTTTCGGGTTATGTATGTTGGAAAACTCATGTCAAATATATGTGTATTAAACCCCACTGGCCTAAAAAACAAACAACTAAACTGCTATACTGTGCAAGAATGGAGCTGAATTTACTATGTTATGTAAAGAAAATGAAAGTGTGCTCCAAAAACCCAGGAAGCTTCTCGAAGCGGAGTTATATAACACAATGTTCCATTTGGCCAGCAAGGAACCAATTGTGACCTGGAGGGAAACCTCTCTCGCTCTTCGGGAATGTTTTACACTGATTCACACCCGACACATGACTTCTCTGATTTTGTGTGTGTGTGTGTGTGTGTGTGTGTGTGTGTGTGGGGATTTTTTTCTGCTTGGCAAGAGACGCAAACAACACACATTCTGGCGCTACATCTGTGTGTGTGCATGTGTGTGTATCAAACCTGCAACACCTGCCGAGCACGTGTGCGTGTGCTTACAGTTGTTAAACTGTGGAATGTGTATGCGCTCAATGACGCAACCTTAATGTGCATCAACACGCACACACATACAGGCTATCATTTGGAATGGGGACCAAGTTTTTGATCAGTACTTGTGGGGACCACCCTTTCTACAGGTTGTGGAGGCATAACAAAAATGAGGTAAAATAGCCACTGCCCAGTTAGCTCATGCACGTCTTTAAAGGACTACTGAAATTAGATTTTCTTATTTAAATGGGGATAGCAGGTCCATTCTATGTGTCATACTTGATCATTTCGCGATATTGCCATATTTTTGCTGAAAGGACTTAGTAGAGAACATCGACCATAAAGTTTGCAACTTTTGGTCGCTAATAAAAAAGCCTCGCCTGTACCGGAAGTAGCAGGGGATGTGCGCGTGACGTCACGGGTTGTAGGGCTCTTCACATCCTCACATTGTATATAATCATGGCCACCAGCAGCAAGTGCAATTCGGACCGGGAAAGCGACGAGTTCCCCATTAATTTGAACGAGGTTGAAAGATTTGTGGATGAGGAAAGTTAGAGTGAAGCACAAAAAAAAAAAACACGATGGCTCCAGGCGAAGGCAGTGTGAGCGATTCAGATGTTATTAGACACATTTACTAGGATAATTCTGGAAAATCCCTTATCTGCTTATTGTGTTAATAGTGTTTTAGAGAGATTATAAAGTCATACCTGAAAGTCGGAGGGCTGCGGTGAACGCCAGTGTCTCTGAGAGAAGCCAATGGAGGAGCCAAGATCACAGCTGCCTTTTTGACAGCTGCAGGAGGAGGTCGCATAATCCACTCAAGTCTGCGGTAAGAGCCGACTTAATATCACAATTTCCCCATCCAAAAACTTGCTGGTTGACGTAGAAAACATGTTCGCCTGACTGCTCTGTGTTAAAGCTTCACAACAAACAAAGAAACACCGGCTGTGTTTCGGTTGCTAAAGGCAGCTGCAATCCACCGTTTTCCACCAACAGCATTCTTTTTTATACTCTCCATTACTAATTGAACAAATTGCAAAAGATTCAGCAACACAGATGTCCAAATTACTGTGTAATTATGCGATGAAAAGAGATGACTTTTAGCCGTAAGTGGTGCTGGGCTAATATGTCTGCTACAACCCGAGACGTCACAACACGCGTCATCATTCAGCGACGTTTTCAACAAGAAACTCCGCGGGCAATTTAAAATTGCAATTTAGTAAACTAAAAAGGCCGTATTGGCATGTGTTGCAATGTTAATATTTCATCATTGTTATATAAACTATCAGACTGTGTGGTAGGTAGTAGTGGGTTTCAGTAGGCCTTTAATTCAATTTATATCTCATTACATACCACCTGTATGTAATATGGCTATTATTTTTTTTGCGGCTCCAGATATATTTGTTTTTGTATTTTCGGTCCAATATGGCTCTTTCAACATTTTAGGTTGCCGACCCCTGACCTAGACCACCGCCTAGTCACATGATTGCAACCCAGCATTACTCAATGCCCTACATATTCACTAACTTGGCAACACCGATCCATCTTGCTGTTTTTATTCTCCCGCAGACCGGGAGTGTACACGCTAGAGATGCGCGGATAGGCAAGTTTATCACCCGCAACCGCATCACCAAAGTCGTCATCCACCTGCCGTCCACCCGAACCAACATTTTATGAGGACCGTACCCGCCCACCACCCGCCCGCTGAAATACGTCAGAGGTCGGCCGCCTTTACCACTCACAGAGCTATTTAAACCTGTTTCACAGAGTAATGAAGTCAATTGGAGCCGCCAACGTACTACCAACTATCCAATAGCGTTCACCCGGATGACAAAAATATGGGCGTGTTGTGAAGCCATTGCCTTAGACACCTTCAACAACATGTACGAACCGATTGATGGTCCGGCAACATGTTGTGTGCAGTTTCTCAAATTACACGTAAGAGATTGAAAGGCATACTGGGTGACACAGAGTACACTGATGGTTGTGATATAAACAACTTTAACATTTACTAATATGCGCCACGCTGTGAAGCCACACAATACAAGATTGACAAACACATTTCGGGAGAACATCTTCACAGTAACACAACATAAACGCAACACAACAAATACCCACAATCCTTTGTATCCGTGACTATTCCTGAATATATTTTACACCCCCGCGCCCCCAACCCCGCCCACCTTACCCCGCTAGCATTTGCTGCTAGCGGGGTGTATAAAATAGTCAGGAATTGTCACAAATACAAAGGATTCTGGGTATTTGTTGTGTTGCGTTTGTTGTGTTACTGTGAGGATGTTCTCCCGAAATGTTGTTGTCGTTCTTAATTGGTGTGGCTTCACGGCGTGGCGCATATTACTAAGAGTGTTAAAATTGTTTATATCACAACCATTAGTGTCCTCTGTGTCACCCAGTATGCCTTGCAGTCGTGTGCGTGTTACCGCGGAAGTCACACACAACATGATGCTGGACTGACAAGCAGATTGTACATGTTGTAGAAGGTGACAAAACCAATGGCTTCATAGCACGCCCTAATACTTATTATCTGAGTGTCTGCCGGCAGTCATTCAAGAGAATAATAGTGTCTCCTATTGTCTTCTTTGCTTCATGACACGGGTACTAAATGTCTCTTTGAATGGCAAAGGATACCGATTCCAGAACCATGTATATCGAATATTTCCGGATGGTTCAACTGCCACCCGCCCGAATCTAATTAAAATCTATTTTTTCGTCATGTCAACCACCCGACCCGCGGATAGACTCCGCGGATGAGAACGCAAACCGCGCATCTCTAGTACACGCTCAGTTAAGAAGCAGCGTTACGATACATACCGCCATTTAACTTATATCAGCGGCCGTCCAAATGTATTTATGGTCGTGTAAAGTTGTGCTTTATTGCATTTGCAGGTTTTTCCCAACAGCACTCGTCTCCTGCTTTGTTTGTCACTGATGGTGGAGCAGCTGCAGCAATGACGGGAGAGACTTGAAATCAGGCCATGCTCAAATTAGGATGGAGAGCGGTATTGATCCCCAATCCTCCCTACCACCACACACACACACACACACACACGTTGTGTTGCATAAGGTGTGTTTTGTCTTCATTAATTTGTGCATAGTCCAGTGTGACTGCATGATTGTTCAATACTCCTCGGCAGGTGCTGCATACCGAAAAAAGCTTGTGAATCTCCAATTAGGCCACATAACACCATCATAGGGACATCATTTTTTCCTTCATCCCCTCACCCCTTTTTTATTATTAGCCGTGAAAATGGGCTTAAGCTCGATTTAACTGTCTGCTTCCTTGTCTCCCTAGTGCAGGGTTAGGGAACCTATGGCTCTGGAGCTAGATGTGGCTCTTTTGATGACTACATCTGGCTCTCAGATAAATCCTAGCTGACATTGCTTAACACGATAAGTAATGAATAATTACGGACCGAATGTCCCTTTTGTTTCTAAGGTTTTATTATTATTATACCGCCGCCTCTTTGAGCTGTAATTTGACCCCCTTAACTTGCTTCAAAACTCACCAAATTTTACATACACATCAGGACTGGCGAAAATTGCGATCTAATCAAAAAACTATAAACTCAACATTGCGCTCTAGCGCCCCCTAGGTAAAACACGGACAAAACAGCTTGTAACTTCCGTTAGAAATGTCGTAGAGACATGAAAAAAAAACTTCTATGTAGGTCTGACTTAGACCTAGATTTCATACATTGACCTCCTTCAGCAAAAATCAACAGGATGTTGGCAAAAACCCCTTCAAAACAAAAGTTTCCTAAAAAATTTCATTTTTGCCTCTTTGAACTGTAATTTGACCCCCTTAAAATGCTTCAAAACTCACCAAACTGGACACACACATCGGGACTGGCAAAAATTGCAATCTAATAAAAAACAAACCCAAAACTCAAAATTGCGCTCTAGCGCCCCCTAGGAATAAAACACAGAAAAAACTGCTTGTAACTTCCGGTAAGAATGTCGTAGGGACGTGAAACAAAAACCTCTATGTAGGTCTCACTCAGACCTACATTTCATTTGTTTACATCCTTCAGCAAAAATATACAGGAAGTTGGCAATTACCCCTTCAAAACAAAAGTTTCCTAAAAAGTAATTTTTGCCTCTTTGAGCTGTAATTTGACCCCCTTAAAATGCTTCAAAACTCACCAAACTGGATATACACATCGGGACTGGCGAAAATTGCGATCTAATAAAAAACAAACCCAAAACTCAAAATTGCGCTCTAGCGCCCCCTAGGAATAAAACACAGACAAAACTGCTACTAGGAAGACAACACAGACAAAACTGCTTGTAACTTCCGGTAAAAATGTCGTAGAAACGTAAAAAAAAAACCCTCTATGTAGGTCTCACTTAGACCTACATTTCATTCATTTACATCCTTCTGCAAAAATACACAAGAAGTTGGCAAAAACCCCTTCAAAACAAAAGTCTCCTAAAAAATTTAAGTTTTGCCTCTTTGAACTGTAATTTGACCCCCTTAAAATGCTTCAAAACTCACCAAACAGGACACACACATCGGGACTGGCGAAAATTGCGATCTAATAAAAAACAAACCCAAAACTCAAAATTGCGCTCTAGCGCCCCTTAGGAATAAAACACAGACAAAACTGCTCCTAGGAAGAAAACTGGCAAAACCGCTTGTAACTTGTCGTAGAGACATTAAGCAAAAACCTCTATGTAGGTCTCACTTAGACCTACATTTCATTCATTTACATCCTTCGGCAAAAATACACAGGAAGTTGGCAATTACCCTTTAAAAACAAAAGTATTGGAAAAACCTGTCACCTTTTTCAAGCATTATTTTCTTGGAGCGCGTTTATTGTGTCGGCTTCAAACTCGCACAGGAGAGATATTGAACCCTTCTGATTAAAAGTTGAGAAAAGAGTTTTAATAACTGCTCCGGTTTTGATTTTACGAGCCTTCAAAGAACCGCTGCTGCGCTGTTGCCATCTCAAGACGGCCGCTTAAAAGCAGGAAGCCCCAGCGGGACCACACAATGCAGAGAAGGTAGGTACTGTGCGGGTAAAGATATGTTGACTGGGTGAAAGAAGGAGGCACGAGTTTAACACCAGGATACAGAGAAGGTAGGTAATGTGCAGGTAAAGATATGTTGTCTGGGTGATGGCAGGAAGCACCACCGTGTATGGGTGACAGAAAGAAGCACCAGTGTGACCCTAGGATGCAAGGAAGGTAATGTGCAGGTATAGATATGTTGAATGGGTAAAGGCAGGAAACACTAGCAAAAGTCGGTCCTGTCCATCGCTGCTGGCAGCTTTAATTCCACTTGTTATCACAGTGTTAAAAATAACATTCAAAATATGAAACATCCTCATGCTTTTTTGTGTTCAAGAAGTTGCCTTAATGGTAAGAATTCATTAATTGATTATTGGTTAGTGTGTGGCTTGCCCTCCTGGGGGTTCTTCAGACCACCAAGCACCGACATGAGAGCCTGTTTCAGGGTACAAAATTCTTTTTTTTCCCAACAAGTCTCTCAGTTGCTTACCAGGAATTGTGTTTTTCTCTTTCGTTCTCGCTTAGGCTCTGGCGTCAGCCTCAACCCCGTCTCTCCTCCTGGCTGCTGCTTATAACAGAGCGACAGGTGATTAGATAACAAAGCCCAGGTGGGCCTTCTACGCACCTGTCGCTGATTTCGAGGCCGGTCCTGGCACAACCCAGTTGGCTGCAGGCCCACAGGCCACGCCCCCATCCACAGTTAGCTTCAGAATAACAATGTTATTACAAAGAATAAGAGACCTATTATACTCTAGAAAAGTTGGTCTTACTTAAAAATGCACGCGTTTAGTTGTGTTCAGTGTTAAGAAAAAATATTATGTGGCTCTTACGGAAATACATTTTTAAATATTGTTTTCCTGACCCCTGCCCTAGTGTCTACTTTCTTTTTAGACAGAGTATAAAAGAAAGTGTTTGCATGGTAAATGTTATTGACGTGCGATACCACTGATTTTCATCCCAGTCTGATACCGAGTAATATTCAGGCCGGTATCGTCAATATTGATTCGATGCGGATACTTTGTGTAAATGTACCTAATAAGTCTGGAAACATTCAAATAGTATTTCTAGTGTTGCTACTCTTGGGGAATCATCTCAAAACAATAAGAAATCACAATGTGAAACAAATTATGGTGTTTTTCTGCACTGAATGTGAATCTTATCTCGGTTTGTAGTTTCAGTGTAAGGATATTGTTATTACAAACCCCAAAACCAGTGAAGTTGGCACGTTGTGTAAATGGTAAATAAAAACAGAAATATCCTTTTCAACTTGAATACACTGCAAAGACAAGATATTTCATGTTTGAACTAAGAACACACATTTTTTTTTGCAAATAATCATTGACTTAGAATTTAATGGCGGCAACACATTGCAAAAAAGTTGTCACTTGGGCATTTTTACCACTGTGTTACTTGGCCTTTCCTTTTGACAACACTCAGTAAACATTAAGAAACTGAGGAAACAAATGTTTTAAATCTTTTCAGGTGGAATTCTTTCCAATTCTTGCTTGATGTACAGCTTAAGTTGTTTAACAGTCTCAGTTGTGGTATTTTAGGCTTCATATTGTGCCACACATTTTCAATGGGAGACAGGTCTGGACTACAGGCAGGCCAGTTTAGTACCTGCAGTCTTTTACTACGAAGTCACGCAGTTATAACACGTGTCTTGCTGAAATAAGCAGGGGCGTCCATGATAACGTTGCGTGGATGGCAACATATGTTGCTCCAAAACCTTTATGTACCTTTCAGCATTAACGGTGCCTTCACAGATGTCTAAGTTACGCATGCCTTGGGCACTAATACACCCCCATACCATTACAAATGCTGCCTTTTGAACTTTACGCCTATAAAAATCAGGATGGTTCTTTTCCTCTTTGTTCCAGAGGACACGACGTCCACATTTTCCAAACACAATTTGAAATGTGGATTCGTCAGAAGACAGAACACTATTACACGGCGGCGTTTCTGGGTGTTGTTGATAAATGGCTTTGGCTATGCCTTGTAGAGTTTTAACTTGCACTTACAGATGTAGTGACAAATTGTAGTTACTCACAGTGGTTTTCTGAAGTGTTCCTGAGCCCATGTGATGATATCCTTTACACACTGATGTCGCTTTTTCATGCAGTATTGCTTGAGGGATTGAATTCTTCGGCCTTACCGCTTACGTGCAGTGATTTCTCCAGATTCTCAGAACCTTTTGATGATATTACAAACCATAGATGGTAAAATTCCTAAATTCCTTGCAATAGCGCATTAAAAAAATGTTGGTCTTAAACTGTTGGACAATTTGCTCACGCATTTGTTCACAAAATGGTGACCCTCGCCCCATCCTTGTTTGTGAATGACCGAGCATTTCACGGAAGCTGCTTTTCTACCCAATCATGGCATCCACCTGTTCCCAATTAGCATGTTCACCTGTGGGATGTTCCAAATAAGTGTTTGATGAGCATTCCTGAACTTTCTCTGTCTTTTTTGAAACACGTTGCAGGAATCAAATTCCAAATGAGCTAATATTTGCAAAACATAACAAAGTTTACCAGTTTCAATGTTAAATATCTTCTCTTTGTGTCAGGCATGTCACTGACAGTTTTGTTATAAATTTAGTTTCTCCTCTGTGTTTTATTTCCTGTCCACGCTCTTATTTTGGTTCAGTTTCCTGTGTGTCTCCCTGAGCATTGTTTTCCCTCACCTGTCCCTGAGTGTCAGTCTGGCACACCTGGTGGCAATTGCCAATCAGGCCACTATTTAGACCTGCCTTGAGTATTGCTACCTGTATCTTGTATGCTGATGGTTGTTTGCAGCTTGGTGTCTTCTAGTTCCTCATTTCCTGTTTGCTGGTTCCTGGTTTGTGTTTTTCCTGAATTTTGGATATTAAATCATGTTTTCCTGCACCAAACCTACCATCTCTGCATCTTGGGGTTCGTCACCACCTTTACTTGACACTTTGCGGTGTATTCAATTGAATATAGGTTGAAAAGGATTCGCAAATAATTGTATTCTGCTTTTATTTACCATTTACACAACGTGGCAACTTCACTGGTTTTGGGATTTGTATTTACCTCGGTCGAAGAAAAAGTAGTTCCCACCAATCGCCTTTCTTTTAGACAATATTTCACTGATTTAGTTACTTTACACTGTGATTATGATATACAATATTTCAATTATCTAAAGCAGGGGTGTCCAAAGTGCGGCCCGGGGGCCATTTGCGGCCCGCAGATCATTTTTTTAACGGCTCCAAGGCACATTTAAAAAATACTATGGAAACAAATTAACACATAAAAAGTGGTATAAAAGAGCAAATGTAAAATGTAACAGGAACATTTTGCAATGTTTACTCTAATAACACAGCTGCCATGCAGGCTATTTCTTTCTTTAAAAAATAAGTGAATCAAAATCAATGCTATTATGAATTACATCACATTCAATATTCAACTTTGAGATATTTTTGTGGGCAAATGTTGGATATTTTGTGTTTGCCATATAAAAAACTGAGCTGTTTTTTTTTTTCAAAGAAGGGCCTAAAACAAACAAACAAAAAACGAAAAAAACTACAAAAAAAACTTAGAATTGACAAATAGATCTAAGTTGATCTAAAAACCATTGTGTTAAAAGTAAACTGTAAAAAAAAATTATAATTTATTTTTTAACACTTTAATGAGTAGGCCACCTTTAGATCAGTGTGTTTTGTTTTTAAGTGTCATTGCACCAAAAATAATAGTGAATTAAAATCAATGTTGTTATGAGTTGTTGACCTTTTTATGGCTCCAATTATTATATAATCTCAAATATTCTACTTAAAAATGTTATTGGGTGAAAATATTGCATATTTTGTGTTCTTTTTTCATAAAAAAACATAGTTTTCTTTGACAAAAATAGCATACAACTTAAATCATAATACGTCATATTGACAGATAGTCCTATTGTTGATCTAGAGATTTAAAACTTGAATAATAATAAAAATAATAATACTGAATAATGACACATTTTTAACATTTTATTTTGACGAAAAACCCTTTCGGGTCCCCGGGATCAAGCCTGAGTGGAGGCCTAAATGTATATTTTTTTTATACATATATTGGATTGTTTTATTTTTAAATAAATGGCCCCCGCTTGCCTTGATTATTCAGTGTGCGGCCCTCAGTGGAAAAAGTTTGAACACCCCTGATCTAAAGTATCAAACGTAATGATATTTTGATTTAAGAATCGATATTAGAGCGTAACGATCTGGTGTTGGTGATATAGATACTTTAGTGTTGCTCCACATATCACTAGTAAGAGTTAAAACAAAAAGTAATTCATCATAAATAGCTTTTTAAATGTTATTGAATGGTTGAATTGGCGGGCTTCATTTTAAAGCATACATTAAGTAGCTTTAAAATCTACATTTTACATCTGTGGAATATTGATAACGAACCTTTTTTTTTTTTCAACAAAAACCCATAATAAAGACAGACTTGTAAGATGAAAATCATGCAGAATTAAAAAAAAAAAATTAACCCTTCGTGGGGTTTTGCCCGGCTCTGTTTTCTTCCTCGGAGTAGCATCAAAGTGGCAGTCAGTGTTGTGTCTGCCGCGGAGGCACACCGCATCCGAGGAGCAAGCGAGCATCAGGCCGGCCCGGCTCTACTTTCCAGCGGCATCAATCAAAGGAAAGGTTTGTGGACCAGAACCCTCCTTAAACACTCTAATCTTACATTTTTATTCACTAACGCCGTCGCTTTTAAAGCACATATTTATGAATTTTGCGACCAGCCCCTTTCTATTTTTAGTAGACTGTAACGTTAAATAGTTGCCTCTCATTAGGACTGTCAAGTGACGGGAGACATTTTTTTTCTCTCTCTTGTCATCACCAGGCGAGCTTTTTGGATCAGACTCACGCCTAACGACCAGTCTAGCCGCTCGAACCCAGCCCGGAACAAGCAAGCACTCATCCCAGGAGAGTCGACATGGGGGTAAGAAACCAACCTTCACTCTTCCTCCGTGTTAGCTTAAGTTAGCGTGAAATTGGTGACATTGAACGTGACACGACCGATACAAAATTGGTGACATTGAATGTGACACGACCGATACAAAATTGGTGACATTGGACGTGACACGACCGATACGACTTTTCATGTGCCGATACCAAACCCCTCCTGTGTTTTGTTATTGTTGGGTAAAAAGACGTTATTTGCCAAGTGTAATGAACGCAGAGATGCGACGACCTCGTTTGCGTTATATTTGTCAGTCAAACCGCGGCATTCATTCAGGAGTAATGTGTTACACGTGTCGTGACCCCACCTCCGCAGTCAAATACCGATACTGATAATAACAGAAATGATAATATAGCAATCACAGTTCCAGGAATGTATTGAATGTGGTATGTTTCCTCCGCCGGGTGGCAGGGCTCTCCCTTTAGAGATAGGGTAAGAAGCTCTGCCATCCGAGAGGAGCTCAAAGTAAAGCCGCTGCTCCTTCACATCGAGAGGAGCCAGATGAGGTGGTTTGGGCATCTGGTCAGGATGCCACACTAAACCTAGGGCAGGTCCAACCGGTAGGAGGCCACGGGGAAGACCCAGGACACGTTGGAAGGACTATGTCTCCCGGCTGGCCTGGAAATGCCTCGGGATCCCCTGGGAAGAGCTGGACGAAGTGGCTGGGGAGAGGGAAGTCTGGGCTTCCCTGCTTAGGCTGCTGCCCCCACGACCCGACCTCGGATAAGCGGAAGAAGATGGATGGATGTGTTCCTTAGGTGGGAGAAAAGATCAGCATTTGAGTATACCAGGGGTGTCCAAACATTTTCCACTAAGAGCCGTACACTGAAAAATCAAAGCAGGTGGGGGCCCATCCCATACTTGCCAACCTTGAGACCTCCGATTTCGGAAGGTGGGGGACGTGGTTGGGAGAGGGGCGTGGTTAAGAGGGGAGGAGTATATTTACAGCTATCCATCCATCCATTTCTACCGCTCATTTCCTATGGTGTGGCGGGGGGTGCTGGTGCCTATCTCAGCTACAATCGGGCGGAAAGCGGGGTACACCCTGGACAGGTCGCCACCTCATCGCAGTATGTGTAGAAATTTTTATTTATAAATGAATCACTTTTTTATTTTTCAACAAGTTTTTAGTTATTTTTATATCTTTTTTTTCCCAAATAGTTCAAGAAAGACCACTACAAATGAGCAATATTTTGCACTGTTATACAATTTAATGAATCAGAAACTGATGACATAGTGCTGTATATTACTTCTTTATCTTTTTTTTTTTTTCAACCAAAAATGCTTTGCTCTGATTAGGGGGTACATCTCTGGAAAAAGGTTGAGAACCACTGCTCTAAAAGCCGTAGATCTTATTGTCACATATGCATGCACAGTAGATGGCAGTATTGTCCTGTTTAAGAGTGTCACAACATTGCTGTTTACGGCAGACAAACTGCTTTACGGTAGACGAAAACGTGACTGCCGTTGTTGTGTGTTGTTGCCGCGCTGGTAGGACGTTAATGAGACTGCCTAACAATAAACCCACATAAGAAACCAAGAACTCACCCTCGATCATTCTACAGTTATAACGTCATTGGGCAGGCACTTGTTTATATTGTGGGAAAGTGGACGTGAAAACAGACTGGAGGGGCGTGGCCTACAGCTCCGCCTAAATTTCGGGAGGTTTTCGGGAGAGGTGCTGAATTTCGTGAGTCTCCCAGAAAATCCGGGAGGATGGGCAAGTATGGCCCATCCATTCCCATCCATCCATTTTCTAGCGCTTGTCCCTATATCTTCTATGTCCCACTCTCCTTTGTGGAGGGGGTCCGGTCCGGTGGCCATGTACTGCTTGCCTGTGTATCGGCTGGGGACATCTCTGCGCTGCTGATCCGCCTCCGCTTGGGATGGTTTCCTGCTGGCTCCGCTGTGAACGGGACTCTCGCTGCTGTGTTGGATCCGCTTTGGACTGGACTCTCGCGACTGTGTTGGATCCATTATGGATTGAACTTTCACAGTATCATGTTAGACATCCATTGCTTTCCTCCTCTCCAAGGTTCTCATAGTCATTATTGTCACCGATGTCCCACTGGGTGTGAGTTTTCCTTGCCCTTATGTGGGCCTACCGAGGATGTCGTAGTGGTTTGTGCAGCCCTTTGAGACACTAGTGATTTAGGGCTATATAAGTAAACATTGATTGATTGATATAGGCTGCATTCGGGCAGAAGGCGGGGTACACCCTGGACCAGTCGCCACCTCATCACAGGGCCAAAACATTCACACTCGCGTTCAGTTTTAGTTTTGACTATCAACGATATAGCTCTTTTGGTAGAGTGGCCGTGCCAGCAACGTGAGGGTTCCAGGTTTGATCCCCGCTTCCGCCATTCTAGTCACTGCCGTTGTGTCCTTGGGCGAGACACTTTACCCACCTGCTCCCAGTGCCACCCACACTGGTTTAAATGTAACTTATATGTTGAGATTCACTATGTAAAAGCGCTTTGAGTCACTAGAGAAAAGCGCTGTATAAAAATAATTTAATTCAACCTATCACCAGATGCATGTCTTTAGAAGTGGGAGGAAGCCGGAGTACCCGAAGGGAACCATATTTTTACATTTCAAAACCAATACAATATGTAGATTTTTCTTCAAACCTTAAAGGGTCTGTTTGCAATGTTTACACCGATGCCTAGAGGGCGCAAACTTTCCAATGTATTTTGTATATCCCGCCCTCTCATGTCTTTTTGTAGGTAATGGCGTAGTTAAAGTACCAATGATTGTCACACACACTAGGTGTGGCGAAATTATTCACTGCATTTGACCCATCACCCTTGATCACCCACTGGGAGGTGAGATGAGCAGTGAGCAGCAGCAGTGGCCACGCCCGGGAATCATTTTTGGTGATTTAACCCCCAATTCCAACCCTTGATGCTGAGTGCCAAGCAGGGAGGTAATGGGTCCCATTTTTATAGTCTTTGGTATTGAAATCACGGGGTTTGAACTCACAACCTACCGATCTCAGGGCGGACACTCTAACCACTAGGCCACTGAGTAGTTACGTACATACGTAACTTTGATGGATTGATTGAAAATGTTATTAGTAGATTGCACAGTACATATTCCGTACAATTGACCACTAAATGGTAACACCCGAAAGAGTTATTCAACTTGTTTACGTCGGGGTCCACGTAAATCAATTCATGGTACACATTAGCTTCAGGTTTTGTTGGCTAATAATAGGAATTTGGATACACAAACATTAGCTGTCATGGAATGTATACTCTAAGACAGGGTTTTTCAACCACTCGTGTGCCGTGAGATACAGTCTGGTGTGCCATGGGAGATTATGTAGGGTTAAAAATATTTTTTGCAAACCAGTAATCCTAATCCGCAAAATAATGTGCCGTTGTTAAATGTCGGTGCTGTCGAGAGCTTGGCAGACTAACCTTGTTATTCCCCTCAATATCAGTGGGTGGAAGCTGGTAGCTAATTGCTTTGTAGATGTCAGGAACACGTCGTTTGAGACGACGATGGTTAGTTGTGATCCCAATATGCAGATGACAGCGGGAGGCAGCGTGCAGGTAAAAAGATATCTAATGCTTATACCAAAAGTAAACAAAAGGTGAGAGCCCCTAAAAAAAGGCATTGAAGCTTAGGGATGGCTATGCAGAACACAACTTAAACTGAACTGGTGACAAAGTAAACAAAAGCCGAATGCTGGACGACAGCAAAAACTTGCTGCTAATAAAGTCCACATAAATCCATTAATGGAGAAAAGATCAGCATTTGAGTCTACCAGGGGCGTCTAAACTTTTGCCACTTAGGGCTGCACACTGAAATCAAAGTAGGTGGGGGCCATTTTCAAATGTTTCCATTTCAAAACCAATACAATACATAGTTTTTTCCTCACCTTACAGGGTCTGTTTGCAACGTTTACACCGATGCCTAGAGGGCGCCAACTTTCCAATGTATTTTGTATATCCCGCCCTCTCACGTCTTCTAGTACGTAATGACGTAGTTACATACGTACGTCACACTTTAGCTTTAGGTGTTGTTGGCTAATTATAGGAATTTGGATAGCTAACGTTAGCTGTCATTGAATGTATATTCTATCATAACAACGTGACACCAAAACGAATTCCCTGGGCGTACGGGTTGACAAGACAGTTTTATTTCGGGCTGGTAAAATTTTTTATTACATATACTGTGTAATTGTGAAAAATATAGACAATTGTCAAACAAATGTGTTGTGTTATACCACCAATGGTAACATAAGTGGTAACATAAGCCTGCCCTGGTAATTGGGGGTTAAATCACCAAAATGATTCCTGAGCACAGCCACCACTGCTGCTCACTGCTCCCCTCACCTCCCAGGGGGTGGAACAAGGGGATGGGAACAATTTCCCTTGTGGATCATTAAAGTTTGTCTAAGTCTAAGTCAAATGCAAAGGGTAATTTCGCCCCACCTATCAGTGGTACTTTGGTTTTCTTGGTGGTGTTCTTTTTATATTTTTTGCTTTGAAAAAATGTTACTGTAAGGAAGTTGCAAACTTCACCTTTGAGGGCTCCCCTCAAGTTTTGTCTCGGGTTCCTGGAAGGGTCTCAATCATACAAATGTTAAAAATAAGTCATATTTTATATACGTTCTTTTTAATAATCAGTAATTTTCTAACTGGCTCCATCTAATGGTACGCCAAATAATCACTCGATTAAAGTACGGGGATTTCATTTTCCTATATTCAAACACAGTGTTACTGTTCAAACTGGGGGATATGACGATACATATTGTGAGCACGATAGAAAAATGTATTGTGCCATTTCTATTTTTACTGCTTCAAGCGATAGGCTGTATTGTATCCATAGGGCTTGTGCCATCAGATGATTCATAGTAACAACTGAAATTTTCGCTACCATCACGTCTCCATCTCACCACAGCCTGGGGGAGCAATAGACTACAGACTGTGGCGAAGTAGAAACCTACAATTTTTGGTTGTGTTTTCCGCTCCGCATGCTGAGTGGCAATATACGATATATATTTTTATTTTTTCCGTAAAGTAAAAACAAAACACAAAACAGTCCTAGTTACCTGAGGTACTAAGTATGTCATTCTTGTGACTTAGTAAATATTGACTTACTAAGACAAAATAATTACTAAGTCAAATTAATGACTTACTGTAAATAAGTGCTTGCAGTAAGCGTTTGAAAAAGAGTTAAAAGCTGGGCCACATGCTGACATATACTCAACTCATCATGCTTAATTTACAGGACTAAAAAAAAAGAATAAAAAGCACTGCGGGAAACCCTGTAGTAAGTGTATTTGGTGTCAAACGTGATGGAAAACAATATTTTCTTAGAAAGAAAAGAACGCTTTGACATGTAGGCTTGCATTTCTCTTTCGATTTTGCGCTTTACGTGCCTGCCCTCTTTTGTGTCCAGCGTCTCCCGCCGTTGCGGGTTACCTGGGTTACTACACACATGAGGCGATCATTATAAGTAAACATGGAGACAGGACGGTAGGCGATGCGCTGGCGGAAAAATAATCAGCAGAGACGGAGTCCCAGGACGAACTCCTACCCAAACGAGGGGGTAGCTCATCAGTCTGGCTTTATTTTTATCACTGCCTGCAAACTATTTAGTTCCCAGAGGATCACACCGGAGCCGTGATAGCCCAAGGTATGTGTGGCAGCTAACGTTAATATTGCTGTGTTTATCCATGTTTTTTATGTCGTTTTTCGAACATATCTCTGAGTAGAGTGTAAGGGTGTACCTTTGCATGCAGTTTCCCGTTTATTTATTATTGTCAGGCTTCATGTAGTGTTAGTGTTAGAGATGCGCGGATAGGCAATTATATCATCCGCAACCGCATCACTAAAGTCGTCATCCACCCGCCACTGACACGAAGCAACATTTCATCAAACCCACACCCGCCCGCCACCCGCCCGTTGTTATATATCTAATATAGACGATGCAAGGCATTAGTGAGGTTAGAAAGTGTAACTCCCTCCAAATAGCACAGACACAATGGCTTTCTTGAACTGATTTATTTGAAGGCTTGCCATCCATCCATCCATCCATCCATCATCTTCCGCTTAACCGAGGTCGGGTCGCGGGGGCAGCAGCCTAAGCAGGGAAGCCCAGACTTCCCTATCTCCAGCCACTTCGTCTAGCTCTTCCCGGGGGATCCCGAGGCGTTCCCAGCCCAGCCGGGAGACATAGTCTTCCCAACGTGTCCTGGGTCTTCCCCGTGGCCTCCTACCAGCTGGACGTGCCCTAAACACCTCCCTAGGGAGGCGTTCGGGTGGCATCCTGACCAGATGCCCGAACCACCTCATCTGGCTCCTCTCGATGTGGAGGAGCAGCGGCTTTACTTTGAGCTCCTCCCGGATGGCAGAGCTTCTCACCCTATCTCTAAGGGAGAGCCCCGCCACACGGCGGAGGAAACTCATTTCGGCCGCTTGTACCCGTGATCTTATCCTTTCGGTCATGAAGGCTTGCTTTCCCTTCAAATTCACCGTGAAAACTGTAATAAATAAAGCACGTTACAAACGTAAAAATAATAACATGCACAGCATGTGGATCAAACATTTTACCAAGTAAAATACCAACAAATACCTCGTTGGCCATACCCGGAAGTAGCTTCCTTACATCCGTCGACAGACCAAACGAGACACTTCAAAATAAAAGTATGCCCACATACTGTTTCAAAGAGTGCTGCTCGTTTTTCGTATGTGGGGAACAACATTTAACTATTTATAAATGGTTGATTTCTATAGGCTAGTAAGGTAAAGTGTTGTACCTGACAAGTTTGAGCTACCTTGCTTCTGCAGCCTTCATCAGAGGTGTCACCTGATGTTAGCGTGACTTTGTCTGTGACGTGATATATGGATTGTACCATCAAGAGTTGTCAGGTACAACACTTTACCTACTAGCCTATATAAATCAACCATTTATAAATACACCTCAGTAGGCTAAATGAACCTATTCAACATAACATTTAACTATGTATAATGTAGCGGCTGGCTACTGGGTGTTAGCCAATGACTTTGGCTGGGGGGCGGGACTCCCGGGAGAGATAGGAACGTGACGTTATCGACAGGAAGTGAGAGTTTGAGTTGTCCCGGGAAAAGCGTTGGAGACATGAGAGCTGTTGTGTGGTTGTATTACATCTTGTGCAATAAAGCCCGAATCTATTTAAAATCTATTTTTTCGTCATGCCACCCGCCCAACCCGCGGTTTATCCGCGCACTCCGCGGTTGTGACCACAAACCGCGCATCTCTAGTTAGTGTACATGTGGCAGTGAACCCTGAAAAATGTATTTTGTTGCTATTGTTTGATATACCAACTGTATTTGTTTATTTCACTTGCAAATAAAGTGGGAAAAAAGGTAAGTGGTCATGTATGTTAAATTTTTCATAGAATTGAAAGCATATAGTGGTATATCGTTGTCATTAATTATTAAATGATCCATATCGTCCATCCATCGTCTTCCGCTTATCCGAGGTCGGGTCGCTGGGGCAGCAGCCTAAGCAGAGAAGCCCAGTCTTCCCTCTCCCCAGCCACTTCGTCTAGCTCTTCCCGGGGGATGCCGAGGTGTTCCCAGGCCAGCCCGGAGACATAGTCTTCCCAACGTGTCCTGGGTCTTCCCTGTGGCCTTCTACCAGTTGGACGTGCCCTAAACACCTCCTTAGGTTTTTTTTCTATATCGCCCAGCACTAGTCTGGCATATTACAGTGCCCAAAAAATATTAAATGTACTTGTTAAATAAAAGCTCTGCCTTGTTTTTAATGAATACTTAGGCCTACTACGCTACTGTATTTTAATGTTAACCATTATGGTGGTACTTGGAGAGCCACATTTTTTCTGATGTGGTACTTGGTGTAAAAAGTTAGAGAACCACTGCTCCTAATGAACTTCAGGTCTGTTGATATAAAGTTATTTAATTTTTTCTTGTTTTATGCCCATATTGTAAAAAAAATCATATTTTCATAGCATAAACCTTTCCCCTTTCGAAAAAATGTCAAAGTGATTTAAATTTGATTTAAAGTAGTTGGAGCCTTAAATAGGTTAATTATTCATACCACCATTGATTGTATTCATTATTTCATTTAACAATGACACTTTTAAAACTAAAATCGCTCTAAAATGATTGCGGAGCTGAAAGAACGCCACCCATCCATCCATCCATTTTCTACCGCTTATTCCCTTTTGGGGTTGCGGGCGGCGCTGGCGCCTATCTCAGCTACAATCGGGCGGAAGGCGGGGTACACCCTGGACAAGTCGCCACCTTGTCGCAGGGCCAACACAGATAGACAACATTCACACTCACATTCACACACTAGGGCCAATTTAGTGTTGCCAATCAACCTATTCCCAGGTGCATGTCTTTGGAAGTGGGAGGAAGCCGGAGTACCCGGAGGGAACCCACGCATTCTCGGGGAGAACATGCAAACTTCACACAGAAAGATCCCGAGCTTGGGATTGAACCCAGGACTGCAGGACCTTCGTATTGTGAGGCAGACGCACTAACCCCCTCTTCCACCGTGAAGCCGGCGCCACTCATAAAAGTGTTTAAAATAAGTCATCCTTTTTTCCTTTTCTTTTTATCCATCCATCCATCCATCTTCTTCCGCTTATCCGAGGTTGGGTCGCGGGGGCAGCAGCCTTAGCAGAGAAGCCCAGACTTCCCTCTTCCCAGCCACTTTGTCTAGCTCTTCCCGGGGGATCCCGAGGCGTTCCCCAGGTATTTTTTATTTTTATTTTTATTCATTTTTTTACTTTCAACGTGTGTCAAGATCAACTTCAAATCTATCCATCGATTGTAAGTTTTTATAATATTTTTGCCTTGTTTTATGCCCTTTTTGTTAAATAAAACACAACTTAACGGTGGAAGAGGGGTTAGTGCGTCTGCCTCACAATACGAAGGTCCTGAGTAGTCAGGGTTCAATCCCGGGCTCGGGTTCTTTCTGTGTGGAATTTGCATGTCCTCCCCGTGAATGCGTGGGTTCCCTCCGGGTATTCCGGCTTCCTCCCACTTCCAAAAACATGCACCTGGGGATAGGTTGATTGGCAACACTAAATTGGCCCTAGTGTGTGAATGTTGTCTGGCTGTCTGTGTTGTCCCTGCGATGAGGTGGCGACTTGTCCAGGGTGTACCCCGCCTTCCGCCTGATTGTAGCTGAGATAGGCACCAGCGCCCCCCCGCGACCCCAAAGGGAATAAGCCGTAGAAAATGGATGGATGGACTTTCTAGAGGCAGTATAGTACCAAATATGATTCTGGGATGAGAAAGCATTTAGGCCATGCTGCCGATCTGTCACAGTTTATGGAGCTGTCCACTACCTCACCCGAGGCTAATTCAAGAGATGTGTGTTTTTGGAGGCATGCGTGGGGGTTTGAAAGTCAGGACTGATTGTCACCATGGTGGAGGGGGCGCCCAGTGGACAGGGGTTTAAAAAAGGAGCACTGTCAAGGCTTCTGGGGCCGCTTTGATACGCAGCAATCAATCAGAATCCATAGATGCTCAGCGTGTTCGCTTGAAGAACGGACACTTCCCACTTTGCCTGCTAAGCCAAGCACCATGTCCCACACTTTCATTATAGATGGCGGAAGAATATCAATCACTTGCTAGAATTTCAGACAAAATTAGAATATTGTTCCTTTCCGATGCTAAAAAAGGGTCACAGCAATCACTTTAAGAGGGGGCTAAACCCCTTCACCCAAGGCTACTTTAATGAAGTGTGTGTTTCGGAAGGTAGAAATTGTAAACAGCTTTGTGCTTGTGTAACCCGCCTGGTTCAGTCCATGCTTTTTCTGTTCCGTCCGGGACTCAAATCTGGGCCGTCCGTATAATACACAAGCGCGCTTTCAACATGATAGCCAGCACTGATCATCTGTTGAGGTTGTTGGGGGTGTGAGGTTTATCAACGTACACATTGCCCCCGAAACCTCACTCTCATCCTGTGGTCTGCATGAGAGACGAGCGTCAGGTTTAGGGGTTGAGTGTAACGGAGGCCAACCGGTGTGACTTGGCCATGTGCACATTAGTGAACCTCACTCCCGGACGACCTCTAGAGCAGTGGTTCTCAACCTTTTTTCAGTGATGTACCCCTGTGAACATTTTTTTAATTCAAGTACCCCCTAAACAGAGCAAAGCATTTTTGGTTGAAAAAAAGAGATGAAGTAAAATAAAGCACTATGTCATCAGTTACTGATTTATTAAATTGTATAACAGTGTAAAATATTGCTCATTCGTAGTAGTCTTTCTTGAACTATTTGGAAAAAAATATATACATAAATAACTAAAAACTTGTTTAAAAACAAGTGATTCAATTATAAATAAAGATTCCTACACATAGAAGTAATCATCAACTTAAAGTGCCCTCTTTGGGGATCGTAATAAAGATCTATCTGGATTCATTAATTTAATTCTAAGCATTTCTTCACAAAAAAAGAAATCTTTAACATCAATATTTATGGAACATGTCCACAAAAAAATCTAGCTGTCATCACTGAATATTGCATTGTTGCATTTCTTTTCAGTTTATGAACTTAAATTTATATTTTGTTGAAGTATTATTCAATAAGTATATTTATAAAGGATTTTTAAATTGTTGCAATATTTAGAATATTTAAAAAAAATCTTACGTACCCCTTGGCATACCTTCAATTACCCCCAGGGATACGCGTACCCCCATTTGAGAACCACTGCTCTAGAGTAATGCTGGCAATCTGGTTGAGAGCCCACACTTCCCTCTCATGCGTACGACCCAGTATCAAGTCCCAGGTAGAACAGAAAGCAGGGAGTGAGCCCTGCGGGGTACACTTTTTCACGTTCGGATGAAAATGGGGACTCTCATAAGATAGCTTTGATCCAGCAAAGACATTTCTCCTAGTCTGTCTTTGGGTTTGGAAAGAACCAGCTAAGAACCATTTTTTCCTGAAATAAACGGCAAATTTTCAGTGTGCCTTAATGCTCATGCCATATAGTTTGTGGGACAGCTTGGTTGTAGTAAGAGGGCCTAAAGTAAAAGTAAAAAGACCTCAACGGCGGAGTGGGTTGATAATGGTTGCAGAAAAGCTCCACAACAGTCACAAAGGTGGAAGAAGGCCGCAGCAAAGATGGACCCTGGCCTTCTCTTTGCCAAGGACGTTGTGGTGGCTTTCTGTGCACCAGTCCCCCCACTCAAAAGATTCCACGCACAGGCATTCTCCTGAAGGCAGACCCACCAACAGGAGAACTCGTTTCGAGTGATCGTGATGATGAGTAAGAGGGCGCTGTGAATTACTCGCAATCTTGGAAGTACTCAGAATGATTGACAGGTCGGAAGCAAGTATGATGGCAAAGGTCAATGCAGCCACCATGATTGACTCAGAGTTAGCAGCTGGATGTGGAAGAGTTAAGAAGAAGGCCAAAGACTGTGCAATGACGCACCTTGGCGAGAGTGGAGGATTGTGGGGACGGCGTGCAAGGCGACAGCATGGAATGCTGGGTAGCTGCTTGTATGTAGATAACAGAACAGAGGCTGCTATGGAGGAAAGAAAACTTTACAGATGAACACAATTGTATGATAAAGAGGATGGATGCCACCCGTGGTGCACTTTGTGTGAAAGACAAGGACGGAATGTGAATGCGTGCGTGTGATTAGATATTTCATGCAAGGACTCTTGTTAATGAGATGTCACTGTCATGTCTTTTGTTCATTTCAGAACAAATGATCATATCTGGTACAGATTAACTTGTTACGAAGCACTCAATTGCTGGAAATGATGTGGAAGACTGTGCTAAAATGGCTGCCGTGTAACACACGACTGTACAATAGACCAGGGGTGTCAAACTCAAATACAGAGTGGGCCGAAATTTAAAACTGAACAAAGCCGCGTGGCAAGGTTGAACAAATTAACCTTTTAATGGGGACCCCAACAAGTTTTGCATTGAATACTGAACAAGCAAGGCTTATATAACTTAATAGTGACATGCAAAATCAAGTTTCGATTATTAATAATAATAATATCAATGACATATCAAATTTTTTTTAAATAAAAATCGATTGCCTCTTCGGCGGCTGGGTTGAGGTGGGGGGGTTTGGTGGTAGCGGGGGGTGTATATTGTAGCGTCCCGCAAGAGTTAGTGCTGCAAGTGGTTCTGGGTATTTGTTGTGTTACAGTGCGGATGTTCTCCCGAAATGTGTTTGTCATTCTTGTTTGGTGTGGGTTCACAGTGCGGGCCAAAGTTGAACAAATTAACCTTTTAATAGGGACCTAAACATATTCTGCATTGAATATTGAACAAGCAAGGCTTATATAACTTAATAGTGACATGCAAAATCAAGTTTCAAATAATAATGATAATAATATCAATGACATATCGAATTTTTTTTAAATAAAAATCGATTGCCTCTTCGGCGGCAGGGTTGAGGTGGGGGGGTTTGGTGGTAGCGGGGGGTGTATATTGTAGCGTCCCGCAAGAGTTAGTGCTGCAAGGGCTTTTTGTCATTCTTGTTTGGTGTGGATTCACAGTGTGTCGCGTTTTTGTAACAGTGTTAAAGTTGTTTATACGGCCACCTTCAGTGTGACCTGTATGGCTGTTGATCAAGTATGCCTTGCATTCGGTTGTGTGTGTGTAAAAGCCGCAAATATAATGGGACTGGGCCAGCACGCTGTTTGTATATAGGAATAGCAGACGTGGCGACAGGTTGTAGAGAACGCTAAAGGCAGTGAGGCACTCCCCCAATATTGTTGTCCGGGTGGAAATCGGGAGGAATTCGGGAGAATGGTTGCCCCGGAAGATTTTCAGGAGGGGAACTGAACTTTGGGAGTCTCCCGGTAAAATCAGGAGGGTTAGCAAGTATGGGTATTAGCCGTGAATGCGCTGTATAATACCGGTGGGCCAGCTGTAATGTTAATTTGATATTGCCTCAAGGGCCAAATGAAATTACACGGCGGGCCACATTTGGCGCGAGGGCCAGAGTTTGACACCCATGCATTAGACAAACCTCAGTGCTTATTCTGGTGTATAAATGGCAATAGGTAGACACAGGGTAATCATGAGCATGAATTTGGTCTTCCTCTCAATGTTCTTTGCATACTGTACATGTTTACTGTAGATGACTGGAGATACATTTTTTGTCGCGAAATGATAATGACTCTTACCAATTAGATAAAATTGTTTCATTTCTACAGCAGCACACTTGCTATGCTTGCATAGCGGTTGGGAAGCACTGCACTGTTCACTAACTCCTGTTAGACACACTAAGCATTAAAAGCAGCGTTATGTGTCAGGCTAGTAATAATACATCTGTAAACTAAATAATCCTAAAAATCTCGTACAGTTGTCAAGCGTTGTTTGCATGTAATTTGTCATCCGGCGTCATTCGCCTCTGAGACACTTTGTTTGTTCATGTAAAATATAAATATTATATATGCAGTGGCAGTGAAGAAGAGCATCTGATCGAGATCTGAGAGCAATGTAAACACGTCGCACAGTTCAGCACAGCTACAATCCTAAACATATTGTTTATTAATATCTCTTTGTTGATTGTGTCGCAACTCTTTGGATTGCGGTATCTGATTTAGGGCTGCAACTAACAACTGTTTTCGATAGCCATCGGTTATACGGCCTTTTGTTAATATTTCGATATTAGGCCATATCGCGATACACGATATATATTTCTATATTTTGCCTTAGCCTTGAAGGAACACTTGATGCATATAATCACAGCAGTGTGAGGATTCTGTGTCTACATTAAAACATTCTTGTTTATACTGCATTAATATATGCTCATTTTAAACTTTATTGCAGAGAGGGAAATCACAACTAAGTCAATTGACCAAAACTGTATTTATTAAACAGTTATTAAGCAGTGGCACCAACATTCATGTCATTTCAAAACAAAGTGCAAGATTGTCAGAGACATTTTAAAACAAGCTATTTGTCCACTTTTGTGCATGATGTCACTGAGGTGACAAATCAATACACTAAATTAAAGTGCACTTTTTGAACAGAAAGCCACTACAATATTTTAAAACAAATAAAGTGCACTTTTTTGCATGATGTCACACAAGATATTTCAATAAGTGTCTAATAAAAATTAGCTGCATAATAGGAAATCAAATAGCGTATGTCCTTTGCTATGTAGTAGGCTCCTGCAGACGTTATCTCCTTCTGTTGTTGACTATTTTATTCATACAGTGTTGCTGTGGAAATGGAAGACGCCAGGCTCAATTGGGTCAGTGCAGGTTGCTTGGGCATTTTGTTGGTGTGGCCCCAGCTTACTTATTCCTTATTCTCTAGCGGGTGACTTTTCAAATGTTACGAATTAGTAGTGCTGCTACTTTTTGTAGCAACGCTTTTACCGCATACTTGACATATTACGGTTGTCTGTTGAACATCTTCCCGCTTGAAGCCAAACCACCGCCAGACGATGGACCCGGTGCTGTTTTTCTTGGGAATCAATTCTTCATTTGTTACCAGATTGGCACCTTCTCTCTCTTGTATTACCACTCGCACCACCTGCCACTGCTAATGTTACCCATGCCGCTACCTCTCTGCTCGGCGAGAGCGTATGGCATTGCACGCACAACTGTATGTGACGTATGTAAGAAGATGCGCTTCTTTTATGTCTCTGTGAGGAGAGACAAGAAAGAGTGAGAAGAGCCTGTAGTTTAATGCCCGCGGCTAAAAGCAACAGCGTGAGAACATATACCCGAATATCACGATATAGTAATTTTCTATATCGCACAGAGACAAACCCGCGATATATCGAGTATATTCAATATATTGCCCAGCCCTACAATTAGTCCACTAATCTGATTTTGAAGCATACACCTATTCAGTGGTTATGATTCACCCATTGGATTTTAAATTCAACGTTTGATATTTTTACGATATTTTACAAAAATATTCATTCATACTGTAACTGCACTTCTCTTTAGGCTATTACAAGAAAAATAAATTAAACTATTAACTATTAAACTTTGATCCATCTAAAAGTAAGTACAAGCCAAGTGCTGACAAAAACAAAGTATCATTTTCTATGAAAACAAGGGACAGTAAAAATAGCAGCACTAAAAACCAACACCAAAGCTATCTAACTTCCTATTAAAGGAAAAATTAAACCATTTTGTGATGGTCCATCCATCCATCCATCCAGCCATCTTCTATTGTTTGTCCCTCTTGGGGTTGCGAGGGGTGCTGGAGCTTATCCAAGCTGCATTCTGGTGAGGGTGGGGTACACGCTGGACAAGTCGCCACCTCATCGCAGGGCCAACACAGACAACATTCACACTCACATTTACACACATCGTGTTTTAAAAAGCTGCACACAAATGTGTGTGATTGATGTTTTGTTACTATTATTCACCTTTGTAATGCAATTTGACATTGCTTCACAAATGAAGTTCCTCACAAATAAAACAAGTACTTGAATTGATATAGACAAAGTTTTGCTGGAGGACTTGCACTAAAATGGTAGTTTTTAGCTTCGGGTATTATTAGTAATAATTTTTCACACAATTTTAGTAAGCAAACAAGTTAACAACCTTATTGCGTTGATAGCATCTTCCAGATGTCCGATATCATGCCTCAGCTTTGAATGCTCCCGATTCACAGATGTACTACCATTAAAAAAAAATCCACTTCAGCAAAATGAGCAATGTATTTGTCTTAACAAAGATTAAGAATGGAATGTTCCCGCACTTTGCTAGGTTTCACCTGCAATGTTGTCGCGAGTGACTCGTTTCCATCCGGGAAAAACATGAGGGATCACGTCATTTGTCGACAAATTAATTTGTCAGCAACACATTTTACTGTATTTGTCGAAAATGTCGACAAATGATTGCACTCCTACTGTGATTACAAGCCCACGTGTATGTAAGATGCTCCTTTAGCTGTGTGTTTGTTGCATAATGTGTCAATATTCTATCAGGCCTCTCCTGGTAGTTTCCATTCGTGCGTGAGATGAATCGATGGCACGAGGATGCGACGGCCCAGAGTGCACTGTGACATCACATCCACACATCCACACGTGTGTATGTGTCTAGTGACGTCAGCTTCAGTCATTTTCATAGATTTTGTATCACTATAAAAAAAAAAAATTTTTAAATTCCAATCTGCGTCGTTTGCCTTTAATTAATAAAATGGCTGCAGTGATTAGATTAGATGTTGCGAGGAAACCTTCTCCCCAAACTGGACTGTAAACGCTGTCAGTCACACCCTCCCAACAACTGCCGTTTTCCGTTGGCACGTATCGCGCTGCAGGTGGCGGCTAATCACCACACACCTAATTGTGTGTAACGCTCAATCAAGATGTTGTTGTGGTCTCCATCATCCTCCCGTCTTCAGCAGTAAAAACAGATGGGCATTCTGAAGGCAGGAGAATGTAAATAAAAAGGGTGGGGGTAGTTACGAAGAGATGGACTATAAAGGGACCCTCCCCACCAGTCGTTATGCACCAGATACGGTTTCTAGGTCGGCCGCACCACTGATCTGTGGTAATCCATGTCTTTCACTGTGTGTGTGTGTGTGTGTGTGTGTGTGTGTGTGTGTGTGTGTGTGTGTGTGTGTGTGTGTGTGTGTGTGTGTGTGTGTGTGTGTGTGTGTGTGTGTGTGTGTGTGTGTGTGTGTGTGTGTGTGTGTGACATCATCAAGCCGCCCATCAGAACAATCCAAACTTGATGATGACGTCCCCTGTCAGACTAAGTAGAAAAACTGAATTTGATACGAGGTTATCCAACATGGGGAGGTTTGGGTGGATGGCAGGTACCCGCAAATGATTTTTCTGTGAAATCCAGCAAATAAAAAGTAATGGGCTGTGAATCATGTTAATCGTCAATTACGCTGTGAAGAATATTAGAATTATGGAAATGAATGCATTACTCAGACTCGTTAGTGCTAAATTGCCTACAGAGATGATACATGCAGTGATGTTTGCATCGAAATGATCTTTTTATGGTTCTTTCTAAATGATTTCCCATTACGCACCGATCGATGTCTGATTCAAATGCAGTTATGTTCGGCTGTAAATATGCGGCATGTTTAAGAGCGGGTAGATGCAACACATGTTCACAATTAGGTCTGGTTTGTAGAACATCTGGAGGCACGTGCATGTGTGGCTTCCTCGATAGTAACCCACCGTCTCTGTTTGTTCATTTTGGAAGCTTGAACACTTTGGTCAAACATTTGTTGATGCCTTTAAGCGGCAACACCTACACTACCATACATGTAGCAACTAAAGTTAAAGTGAAATAAAACCGTGCTGTTTGAGGGCAGAAAGAGTAAAGTAGAATCTTGTTCACACCAAAGGTCAATTTTCAGATTTTTTTTTGGGCCCGTATCTGTACCTGTATTGGATTTTTTAATGTCAATGAAAACAATGCAATTCAAAATTTTTCAAGTCCAATACAGGCCTTTTTCGTATGTTGATAAATCGGATATATATTGAACGCAACTGCAGTCTGAATGCATTCATTCGTCCAATACGTCAAATAACGATAAGCATCATAATTCTTCACTGAAATAGATGGTTGCAAATTAGTTCACAAATGAGCAGAATACAGGCGAAAATAATGTTTTAGGAACTCCCTGCTTCCGACTGCTTGGCCACACACGCTCTTCATAACAGACATCAAAGCATTATTCTTCTACGCGTAACAATTCGGTTTAAAAAATGTTGATTTTGATTGCACATATTCCTGGAAATTGCCACAACTGCGCCAGGACTGAGATCTACTAGAATTGGAGCCGTGTTTACTTCCGTAAACCGTGGGTCAGATTCCGTTCACATTAGATATAGCTTTTTTTTAATATATATAATGTGAGTGATTACTTAAAAAGATTAGATTTGACAAAAATAAAACAAAATGGGATCTCTTACCCTGGGGTCTGAACGTAGCCTAACATAAAACCTCAAAAGCCCCGTAGGGCGAAAATTGTGAACACATGACTGAACCACTCAGGCAGAGGCTGACCGACTATTATTGTTCAGTGGGTTAATCTGTCGGTACAGTAAACAGCTGTAATCTGACGGGCTGCTGGACACCGCCTGACAGATGGCATCACCCACTGGAGCCGTCTGCTCACAATGTCTTTCTGGTCCAGGCAACATGCCATCATAAGACCTTCTCACTTTTTTGGTGAAATTGTGATTTGAATGTGCAAAAATATACTTCCTTTTTATAGTGTGTTGTGCCAGCTAAATATCCCACAAAAATTGCATTAGGGTATTGGTTGGTTGGACCCAGAAAGTGATCCTATTGTTTGTGTACCAATAATGTCACATTCTCAAGGATGATCTGGTTGCAGGATGTTATTGATATAACACCAAACTGTTCTGTTCTTGTCGCCATGACAGTATGGACGGTCGGACAGCTACCGCGTGGCTACCACGCAGGACAAAGATGAGAAGGAGTCGCCCAAGAAGAAGGGAGGCAAGGATATGGACGACCTCAAGAAGGAAGTCCCTATTGTAAGTTTACTGCTTCCTTGCTGGTTACACCGATGCTTTGTGTTGGTATTTCTGATGAATTGTGCGGTGTGGAAAACCCAAGTCCCCTTTGATCCAGCCTCATCCCGACCTCACTACAGCCTCTCGAGAGCAATACAATCCAGCTCTAATCTAATCCCCGTCTTCGAAATGGAGATGTTTCCGTGTTGCAGCAATCCAAAGCCATGTAATAGCTTTTTGATGGACAACTGAATGAAAAACAAATCAGATTACTTTAGGAGCGTCTTGGAATATTCGACGTTTCGATTGGCAGTAGTCTGATTGGATTGTCATCCTCGCAGTTGATTTGTCGCACATTAAACCCCCCTTCTTACTATGTGGGTGAGGGGCGTGTTGAGTACTAGAGGCCCCCCGGGATACAGCAGGTGTAGGAAGTTCCAAGAAAATTCCAGAACAGGAGTCCCCACGTCAGACACCCAGCAAGCCATGGCACCACGCGCTTTAGCAAAGTCCACCATGAGCCCTGGTGGGATGCAGAGGAAATTAGACACAGGTGTAGCTTCAACTACTTCGTTCAGGCAGGAAGCCTACAAAAAACCTTGTTGCAACTTTTTCTTTCCTTCGATCAATGCTACTCAACTGGTGGCCCGGGCCCAAATCCAGCCCAGGAATGACACCACAGGCCTCCGAGTTCAGTTCAAAACTTGGCAGACAAACACTTGTGTGGCAAATTCCTAAAAGCACTACAGTGCTCCTGTTGTTTTGAGGGACTTGAACCACTGTAAACACGTAAAGCACTTGAGTCCAAATTTGGGGTTTACACAATTTATGCGTTACGTAGAACACCCCTTTAAAGCGGAACTGCACATTTTTGGGAGGGAATTTTGCCGATTGTTCACAATCATTACAAGAGACAAGAAGACACAAGTTTTTTTTTGTTTAGTTTTTTTTTCATTCTGACATGTAAACATCTGTTTGTTCTTGGTTGCCAGCAATGCAGGTAATGGGAGCAATCAATTTTACCTCTAAATCACTTTAACAAAGCATTCAAAAATTGCCAACAATACTTACCGTATTTCTTTGAATTGCCGCCGGGGCGCTAATTAATTTAAAACCTCTTTTCACTCCTGCGCTTACCAAAGGCATGCGGTAAAAGTAAGCATGCGCTAATTATTTTAAAACATCTTCTCACTCTGGCACTTACCAAAGGTATGCAGTACAAATTTGAGTGTGATGTAAGCTTGCAACTTAAATCCTACTGAATAGCTCTTAATCTTCTTCCCTTTATGCGATTTCAAATTACCGGTATTGAAATCAGCCTCCTCTATTTTGAAAATGATGACAGGGGAGATGTCACTCGTGATGGACGAGTTTGACCAGGCAGTAATACTAAGCATGCGCTAATTATTTTGGGACGCGAGTTTGACCCTGCAGTAATTAGAGGCAGCGCATACTATATGCCCTGCGGCAATTCAAGGAAATACGGTAATTTACATTTTGTAACCTGTATAATAACCATGCTGTACAACATTGTTATTGTAAGAGAGAACACTGAGGAACTCTTTTTCTAGCTTTGTAACACATCAGCATGCTTCGGTATTAGCCTTAGAAGTTAGCTACAGAAAGAGATAAGCTCATTTCTATGTCAGCACAAAACGATTTTGAGTTTGTAATGCACAACACTGCAGTAGGACACCAATCTTACTGACTGAAAAACTTGAACAGCATCATATTACAGTATATGTTAAGTATTAGCCCACTTTTCTTGTTTTGTTTGTACACAGCTAACCAGACAAGGTATGTAGTTGTAATAAAACACATGACGTGCTGCATTTATCATGATCGATATTAAAGTGATTCACTCAATGGACAGTTGTCTGATTTGTCCAGTTGGTCAGGGATATTTTTCCCAGTTTATTTGGGTAGGCACTCCATGTCGATATAGCTTGGCTTCCATTTCCACATTTACAGCTTTGAGGCAGGCTGACCTCACTTTCTCGGCTTTCATCTGTTCCAACGTTTCACCCTTTATTCATGCTCACTTCTAGAAGCAGTAGTTGTTAATCCTCATTTGTCCAAAAATAGTCGTCTTTGTTGTCTATTACCAAGTCTGCCATGATTACAACAAACTTGTGGTTGTTTCCGGAAGTAGAAACACACTTTTGTTGGAAAAAATTAGCCCACACGTTTAAAAAAAAAAAAAAAAAAAAAAAAAAAAGAATTAAAAAAGACTTGTCTCACATAATGGTTGTGAAAGAATGGAACATTTCCAGTTATGTTTTTTTATTTTTTATTTTTTATAATGTGATTTATGTAACTTAATGTGTTGCTGTATTTTGTTAACTACAGATACAGTCGGTAGTCTTTTGGTCAACTTCTTTCTACTGGTGTTCCTCATGGTTCAATGTTAAGTCTTTTCTTTTTCATCATTTGGGCTGGCCCTTTAGTTCAGTTTGAAAAAAATTTGTGAGGGACTCACATTTTTGTAGCTGATACTTAAAAACACAAGAGTGTTGTCAAGGAGATGATCTTCGGTTGCCGTTTTTTGTACAAGGTCCTTTTCAAACAGCAGGGCGCTCCTGTAACCCTGACAAAAAGAATTTACCAAAATCAAATGTGTACTGTAGAAGACGCTGGTTCTCCGGAATATACAAAATAAGACTGATAGTGAAGGGAGAAGTTTGTCTCCGGCCTTTCCCTTTCTGAAAATGTGACCCCCAAAACAATTTAGTTGAATATTCCTGCACTAGGTAGTCGAAGTTATATCATTTTCTCTACGCTCTTCAAGAGCTGAAATATTGGATATCCAAGGACCTCACTAAACTACCCAATCTCTACCGTGTTTATTTGTTCATCTGAGGGTTTTATCCTTTTTGCGGTGGAAAGAGTCACAAATGAGATCTCTTTATTTGTGGGGATCCCACAAGGTGTGATCTTGATAGCATACTTGCTCGGAAATAAGAGGTTTTGCCAATTTTTGACGATTAACTGAATTTTCAGAGTCAATTCAGATTTGTTCGTCGTGTTTGGTGAACTACGGACTGTAACTTCCTCAGTGTATTTCACAACAGTAATGACTGTTCTCTTTGTAGACGGAACACAAGATGTCTGTGGAGGAAGTATGCAGAAAATACAACACTGACATTGTCCAGGTAAGTCAGTATAAAAGTGTTTATGCTTATTTTCTACCAAACTTAGTGACTTTTAAACTCATAATTTGGTCTTGTTATGCCACCTGTTGGCATCCAGGGTCTGACCAACGCCAAGGCGGCAGAATACCTGGCCAGGGATGGCCCCAATGCGCTGACCCCACCCCCGACCACTCCGGAGTGGGTCAAGTTCTGTCGCCAGCTGTTTGGTGGCTTCTCCATCCTGTTGTGGATCGGCGCCATCCTCTGCTTCCTGGCCTACGCCATCCAGGCGGCCACCGAGGATGAGCCGGCTGGGGACAATGTGAGTGCAGCAGAAGCAATGTTTGTTTTCGTTCACCACACGGCTTTGCAAAGTGCTGAGTCATGGAGAGCTGCTCCCCGGGGAAGATGCTGTGTCAGCGGTCAAGCGAGGAGTGCGATCTGTTGGTTAAAATAACAGCAGTTGACCCCTCTTTACAGTGACGGTTCGCAGCCCGCCACAGGGAGCGCTTAACTCCTGCTATTTGTCATGACTGCCTAAGAGGGGGGCATTCATGGGTCAGAGGGCTGAGTGGACTAGGGCTAAACTACTATTGCACTCACACACTACAGTGGACAAAACACTCGGTCCATCCCAAAGGGGAAACTTAATGAATAGTCAGCATGAAGAATTAACGCTTACATTACAGGTTAAAGCTCCAGACTTCAGAATTAATGCCCAAGAACTTCTGATTTTGCACTTTTGGCCATTTTAAATACATTTGTAGATAAACATGCAAACAGACGATTAAAAGATGTACTTTCCTTCCACATTCTCTGCAGTTGTACCTTGGTATTGTGCTGTCAGCTGTCGTCATCATCACCGGCTGCTTCTCCTACTTCCAAGAAGCTAAGAGCTCCAAGATCATGGAGTCCTTTAAGAACATGGTCCCTCAGGTAACTAGACACACCCAAAGGACCTTGATGAGATATTTTCTGTACTGACTGCACCCCTCCCTGCGTATCCCAGCAAGCGCTGGTGATCCGTGAAGGTGAGAAAATGCAGATCAATGCTGAGCAGGTGGTGGCAGGAGACCTGGTGGAGGTGAAAGGAGGAGACCGGATCCCTGCCGACCTCCGCATCATCTCCTCCCACGGCTGCAAGGTGGGCCTCGGCCTGAACAAACTATTGTACGGGAGCCACCGCAACAATGTCATCCTAAATCCTGACGTTTTTGTTATTGTTGGGTCCAGGTGGACAACTCCTCCCTGACTGGCGAATCAGAGCCTCAGACCAGGTCACCTGACTGCACCCATGAGAACCCTCTGGAGACCAGAAACATTGCCTTCTTCTCCACCAACTGTGTTGAGGGTAAGGTTGTGTTCAAATTCATGAAATCATAGTTCTATTCTAGTCCATTCAATTTTAGTAGATAACCAGGACTAAAGAAAAGAGTAGTCTACAGGGCCCTCTTGTGGTAGCATTGTTTCATTACATTGCAATAACTGTCGGCCATCCTTGTCTAGGCACAGCACGCGGTATTGTTGTGTGCACAGGCGATCGCACCGTGATGGGCCGCATCGCCACACTCACCTCAGGCCTGGAGACGGGCAAGGTGGCGTATTCCAGATTGCCCTCAAGCTAGTTTATTCGCTCATTGTGATTATCAGTCATCTTGATCTGAACACTCACAGACACCCATCGCCAAGGAGATCGAGCACTTCATTCACATCATCACCGGCGTGGCCGTCTTCCTCGGCCTGTCTTTCTTCATCCTGTCACTCATCCTGGGATACTCCTGGCTGGAGGCTGTCATCTTCCTCATCGGCATCATCGTCGCCAACGTGCCCGAGGGCCTGCTGGCCACCGTCACCGTGAGTAGGAAGCAGGCATATGTGTAACCATTCCTCCGTTTTTAATGTTATACAGTGGAACCTTGATACACAAACTTGTTTCTTAAACATGATCCGAAAATCAAAAAGTTTGTATAGTGAAGCATACTGTAGTCCTCCATAAGAATGCTAACTCATGGAATGCTAACTGCTATATGCTACTGCAGTAGCTATTAAAATGGATCATTTCATCGTTGGCGGTAACTTATAAAAACTGAGAAGGGCTGAACAAAAATGGCACCGAAAAGGAAATCATGTACTGCAGATTACAAGCTGGACGTAGTGAAATATGCAGCAGACAACGACAAGAGGAAGCGGCTCATACCTTTGGAGTTGGCAGAGTTGTTTAGAAGCGACATCGAGGAAGAAGATTTCATCGGATTTATCGATTAGGAGTGACAGATTGTTTGGTAAACGTATAGCATGTTCTACCGTATTTCCTTGAATAGCCGCCGGGGCGCTAATTAATTCAAAACCTCTTCTCACGCCTGCGCTTATTCAGAGCATACGGTAAAAGTAAGCAGGCGCTAATAATTTTAAAACCTCTTCTCACCCCTGCGCTTACCAATGGCATGCAGTAAAAAATTGAGTGTGATAAAAAATAATAAAAAATTATTCTGCGGCCGTGGCCCGGTGGTTGGGGAACACTGCTCTACAGCATGTCATCGAGCCCCATTTTACACCATGCTGTCTGCGTGCCGGCCGGACGCATGCATTTCGCTACTTTTTTTACGAGATTGCAATGCATACTTGGTCAAAAGCCATACCGTTTACACTGATGTTTGTGATATAAACAACTTTAAAACTCTTACTAATATGCGCCACACTCTGTGAACCCACACCAAACACATTTCTAAAGAGCATTGGCTCTGTGGCACATTTTAAACGCAGCAATGGGATTACCCATAATGCCGTGCATCCATGACTCTTGGCTACCGGTATATTATACACGCACCCCCAACCCCGCCCACCTCAACCAACGCACGGATGTGTATGGCTGTGGAACAAGACCCCTGGTTTACACATAGAAAAAGCAAAAAAAAATTCCTCCGCCATTTTGAGAAAGACGGCAGGGGAAGCGCCACTTGTGGCGTCACGAATTTGACCCGGCGGTAAAAGTAAGCATGCAATTATTAATTTGGGGAGCGAGATCGCCCCGGCAGTAATTCAAGGCAGGCGCATATTACATGCCCGGCGGCTATTCAAGGTAATACGGTATATGTTATAGTTATTTGAAAGACTCTTACCATAATATGTTACGTTAACATACAGGCACCTTCACAGTTGGTTATTTATGCCTCATATAACGTACACTTATCCAGCCTGTTGTTCACTATTCTTTCTTTATTTTAAATTGCCTTTCAAATGTCTATTCTTGGTGTTGGATTTTATCAAAGAAGTTTCCCCCAAAAATGCGACTTATTCTCCAGTGCGACGTATATATGTTTTTTTCCTTCTTTATTATGCATTTTCGGCTGGAGCGATTTGTAATCCGAAAAATGCGCTATATATGTGTGTGTCTGTCTGTCTGTCTAAACACGTGTACACAGAGAAAAGCCTCTTTGGTGTTCTCCAAATGTTAACAACCAGGTTGCTACAACAATATATTAAAAGAAAAGGAACATTTTTTTTACCTTGCTGTCCGCGAACAGCAGACGACATGCCGTCACGTTACCATGAATTGATTAACGTGGACCCCGACTTAAACAAGTTGAAATACTTATTCGGGTGTTACCATTTAGTGGTCAATTGTACGGAATATGTACTGAACTGTGCAATCTACTAATAAAAGTATCAATCAATCAATCAAAACGAGGCTGTGGAGGGACCGCAGGCGGGGGGAAGGGAAAGTGTGTGTGAGTTTCCTCTCCTCTAAATCTTAAATCCACAGCCAATTAATCTCCTTTCCATGCTGGTTTGTTGGGCAATAAAAATTGATAAAAAGAAACATGCCGAAGCACTGCAGAGTGGCAATTGAGTACATAACTGCATGAACAGGATGTGGCGTATGGGGCTCTGCCTCTCCAAAATGGCAGCAGTCTGTGTGGACTGTACTGCATAGGAAGTGATGTCATGAAAATGGCAGGTTCCACTGTATTTTTTTATGTACTACAGTGACCCTGCATGATAATTCGCTTGATGTTCGTCAGCATTACAGTACTTCTCTTGTGCCTGTTTTGTTTCAGTGCCATGTGTTTGTGTAGTTTGTACATCTGTGCTTCTCTTTGTGTCTTGTTTGTGTGTCCCTCTCTTGCAGGCTTGTCACACCCGCTGTCTACAATGACACCAGCGAGGTCATGTAATGATACTAAAGTTTACGGGGCTACCTCTGCTTGGCTTTGCTAGTTTCGTTTGGCCCAAATGACTTGCTGAAGTTATGCATCATGATATGTCAACTCTCCGCTGCTCTGCCTCACTGCTTCACTAACTGCTTCACTCACTGTAACCTGGCCTGTGAAATATGCTTTTACGACAGTGCATTTTGCTTTGGTAGTATGGAAGGATGTTTGTTTTAGGGGTGTGCATCTCCAGGTGTCAGTTTTGGGGGCAGGTCTTTCAGGTACGGTATTATCCAAAGGGATTGTTCGCTGCCTGGAGATGTTCATCTTTGCCTGGAGCGTCTCAAAGATGCTGACATTGTTCTCGATGTGTTCGTTGCAGGTGTGTCTCACACTGACCGCTAAGCGAATGGCCCGCAAGAACTGCTTGGTGAAGAACTTGGAAGCCGTGGAGACTCTGGGCTCCACCTCCACCATCTGCTCGGACAAGACGGGCACGCTGACCCAGAACAGGATGACTGTGGCCCACATGTGGTTTGACAACCAGATCCATGAGGCTGACACCACTGAGGACCAGTCTGGTAAGATGCTTCAAAACCACGGTGTCCAAACTACAGCCCGCGACCCAAGTACAGCCAACCTGCAAATCGTCACAGGTTTAATGAGAAATCAGGCTTGCGAGGAACCTCCAGCTTAATTTTGAATATCCATCCATCCCATTTCCTACCGTTTGTCCATTGCCAGTCTAATTGCCGCAAATTTTCCGCCATCTTATGGATAACGTGAGTAGATCTGGTCAGGTCAGTGACCAGGATTTCTACTTTGAAGAATGCACAGCACAGCATTTACTTAACGTATTTTCCAGACTCTTACTTTTTTTCCGTTAGCTCACTTCTTCCCGGGTCAGTGGTGGTCAACCAAGCCAAGATGGCTGGTTTGCAGCAAGCATTGCGCAAACTATATGACTATGCAAGGGGCCCAGATTTTCCTGCAAAAATCAGATGCAAGCAAAAAATCGAACTATGCAATGGCATAGATCCACATGCTTTTCCCCAAAAAATTTGCCAAGTGATTTAAAGGCCTATTTAAAAGGTATTTTCTTATTTAAACGGGGATAGTCGCTCCATTCTATGTCATACTTGATCATTTTGCGATATTGCCTTTTTTTTCTGAAAGGATTTAGTTGAGAACATCCACGATAAAGTTCGCAACTTTTGGTCGCTAATAAAAAAGCCTTGCCTGTACCGGAAGTAGCAGACGATGTGCGCGTGACGTCACTGGTTGTAGAGATCCTCACATTGTTTACAATCATGGCTTCCAGCAGCGAGAGGGATTCGGACCGAGAAAGCGACGATTTCCCCATTAATTTGAGCAAGGATGAAAGATTCGTGGATGAGGAAAGTGAGAGTGAAGGACTAGAAAGAAAAAAAAAAAGACGAGGGCAGTGGGAGCGATTCAGATGTTATTCGACACATATACTAGGATAATTCTGGAAAATCACTTATCTACTTATTGTGTTACTAGTGTTTTAGTGAGATTATATGGTCGTACCTGTACAGCCTGAAAGTCGGAGGGGTGTGGCCACGGGTGTGGTGACCGCCAGTGTCTCCGATGGAAGCCACTTTCTTGACTAGTCGAAGGCAGCCGTTGGGGTTGCGCTGAGATTTTTTTCCCCCCCTCTTCCACGGTGTAAGCATCCGACGGTCGGGGGCGGCCGGTGAGAGGAGGCAAGAGAGTCCGCAGCTGCAGAAGGAACGACGCAAGCTCTCTGCTCATGTCTACTGTAAGAGCCGACTTAATACCACCATTTTCTCACCGAAACCTGCCGGTTGACATGTGGTAGGGAACCATGTTCGCTTGACCGATCTGTTCCATAGTAAAGCTTCACCGTCATCTTTCGGGAATGTAAACAACATGTTTCTTCTTTGACGTCTCCATTATTAATTGAACAAATTGCAAAAGATTCAGCAACACAGATGTCCAAAATACTGTGTAATTATGCGATTAAAGCAGACTACTTATAGCTGGGATCTGTGCTGGATCAAAAAGTCCGCTACAATCCATGACATCACGCGCACGCGTCATCATACGCGTCATCATACCACGACGTTTTCAGGAGGATAATTCGCGCAAAATTTAAAATTGCAATTGTATTGGCATGTGTTGCAATGTTAATATTTCATCATTGATATATAAACTATCAGACTGCGTGGTCGGTAGTAGTGGGTTTCTGTAGGCCTTTAAAGTACCGGTATTATCCGTTGGTGGAGTTCCCAGACATATTGAACTATCATGTGTCATTCTGCACGACAAAACGGATGAAAACTTTGAGAAGCAAGGAGGTCTACGACTTCTTTGTGCGTGCCTGGGTCAAAGAAATTGGTATCATGACTCTCCCAGATAAATATGCATAGTTTTTGCTCAGGTAAGGTTGCTTTTAATGATTTAACATTGCATTTCGAGGACGCGTTTATGTAAACAAACTAGCGCTGGACAGCTCGACACCCATGGCTGCATATCCATTTAACTAACAATTACTGAATCATCACCATATTAGACTTTTTATCCTTTTATATGTACTCTGACACATTTATAAACAAGAGGGGGGGATGAAGAAGTACCTTTACTGACAAAGTATCATTGACTCTGACTTTTCGTTTCTTGTTTGTTAAAAAATGAAATACATACAATGTCAAGATAATACTTCAATGGAATATTGTCTGTCACTGTTTATCTGTGTTGGCCTTGCGATGAGGTGGCGTCTTGTCCAGAGTGTACTTTGCCTTACGCCTGAATTCAGCTGTGATAGGCTGCAGCACCCCATGCGAACCCAAAGGGGAGAAGCGGTAGAAAATGGATATACTGAATTAGTAAAGTATATTAAAAATATATTAAAGAAACCTTTGCCAACTGGTCACTGGAAATTCGTGCCTCCTTCGACTTTGCTCCCTTGTACTGGAGTGTGTGCCATTTTTGTCGTCTTTCGTAAAATCTTACTCTTCCGCTCTTCTTGATTTCCTGTCGAGGAACTCTGAAGAAACTTTCATCCTTTTTGCATTTTGAATGGTTCGTCCAGTTAAATATCAATGCAAGCATGGGGCATTTTTCTTTGTGAGAGGCAAAATGGCACCTCGCACCCATAGAGACCCTGCTTGACCACCACGCATATTCAATGAGCCGAATGTGACGTCATTCAAATCCAAGCAATACTGTGCACCGGTGTAAAAGCCACACCCACAACATTTTTGAAAAAACATATTTTGTCTATAAATTAGCAAATGATCAGAATCAGGTGTCCTAAGCACTTGGCCCGGTCACAGGTGTATAAAATCAAGCACTTAGACATGGAGACTGCTTCTACAAACATTTGTGAAAGAATGGGCCGCTCACAGGAGCTTGGTGATTACCAGCTTGGAACTGTCATACGATGCCACCTGGGCAACAAATCCAGTCGTGAAAGATCCTCCCTCCTAAATATTCCAAAGTCAACTGTGAGCTTTATTATAAGAAAATGGAAGAGTTTGGGAACAACAGCAACTCAGCCACCAAGTGGTAGGCCACGTAAACTGACAGAGAGGGGTCAGCGGACGCTGAAGCGCAAAGAGGTCGCCGACTTTCTGCACAGTCAGCTGCTACAGAGCTCCAAACTTTATATGACCTTCCAATTAGCCCACGTCCAGTACGCAGAGAGCTTCATGGAATGGGTTTCCATGGCCGAGCAGCTGCATCTAAGCCATACATCACCAAGTGCAATGCAAAACGTCGGATACAGTGGTGTAAAGCACGTGGCCACTGGACTCTAGAACAGTGGAGACGCCTTCTCTGGAGTGATAAATCACACTTTTCTATCTGGCAATCTGATGGACAAGTCTGAATTTGCAGGTTGCCAGGAGAACGCAACATTTTGGACTGCATTTTGCCAAATTTGGTGGAGGATTAATTATGGTGTGGGGATGTTTTTCTGGAGTTGGGCGCGGCCCCTTAGTTCCAGTGAAAGGAACTTTGAATGCTCCAGGATACAAAAAATTTTTGGACAATTCCATGCTCCCAACTTGTGGGAAGAGTTTGAAGTGGGCCCCCTTCCTCTTCCAACATGACTGTGCACCAGTGCACTAAGCAAGGTCCATAGAGACATGGATGACAGAGTCTGGTGTGAGTGAACTTGACTGGCCTGCACAGAGTTCTGACATGAACCCGATAGAATACCTTTGGGACTGAGAACAGAGACTGAGAGCCAGGCCTTCTCCACCAACATCAGTGCGCTTTTGGAAGAATGGTGGAAAATTCCTATAAACACACTCCGCAACCTTGTGGACAGCCTTCCCAGAAGAGTTGAAGTTGTAATAGCTGCAAAAGGTGTACCCACATCTTATTAAACCCTATAGGTCAGGAATGGGATAGCACTTCAAGTTATTTTGTGAATCAAGGCGGGTGGCCAAATACTTACTGTATATACGTGGAAGGCGTGGCACGGTTGGGAGAGTGGCCGTGCCAGCAACCTGAGGGTTCCTAGTTCAATCCCCACCTTCTACCAACCTTGTCACGGCCGTTGTGTCCTTGAGCAAGACACTTCACTCTTGCTCCTGATGGGTCGTGGTTAGGGCCTTGCAATGGCAGCTGCCGCCATCAGTGTGTGAATGGGTGAATGTGGAAATAGTGTCAAAGCACTTTGCGTACCTGGAAGGTAGAAAAACGCTATACAAGTATAACCCGGTCTTTACACAGAAAGATTTTGTAAATGGTTATTTACATACCTTATTTGTTTCCAAACGGTGCCTGAAAGACAGAAGTCATCATCATGGACCCACTTTTTAAACATTCGTTACACTTATCCATGTTTGGCGCATTTTAGCTGCTTGATATTTCTGATTGATTACAAAACTTTAATGAAGTTGTCACAGAAGTAAATAAGATAGGAGTCAGACTTTTAGATACTCTTAATATCCATCCATCCATTTTCTACCGTTTGTCTTTCTCGGGATCGCGGCAGTGCCTATAGCCTATTTTAGCTGCACTCGGCCAAAAGCAAGGTACACCCTGGACAAGTCGCCACCTCATCACAGGGCCAACACAGATAGACAGACAACATTCATACTGACATTAACACACGAGGGCCGATTTAATATTGCCAATCAACCTATCCCCAGGTGCATGTCTTTGGAGGTGGAAGGAAGCCCGAGTAACCGGAGGGAACCCAGGCAGTCCCGGGGAGAACATTCTTTTTTATTTTTTAGCTCAATGTGGCCCCCGTGTCAAAAAGTTTGGACACTCTTACTCTATTCAAATAATGTTGTGTTTTTGGAAAATACATGTCTCCACAGCTTCTGGGGCATGGAAGGAGTCAGAGTCACTTTTTACTTTATCTTTCCAGGCTCTTCTTTCGACAAAAGCTCCACCACGTGGGTGTCACTGGCCCGCGTTGCTGCCCTGTGCAACCGTGCTGTGTTCAAAGCTGGCCAGGAGTCTTTGCCCATCCTGAAGCGCGAGGTGGCCGGCGACGCCTCCGAGTCGGCCCTGCTCAAGTGTATCGAGTTGTCGTGTGGCGCCGTCAAGGCGATGAGGGACAAAAACAAGAAAGTCGCCGAGATCCCCTTCAACTCCACCAACAAGTACCAGGTTTGTGGCCTTTCCTCCGGCAAGCCAGTAGTCAGCCATATAGGGATGTCACGGTACGACATTTTTTAATCACGCTTATTGTGACCCGAACTATCATGATTATCAGTATTATCACATTATTTTTAAATGTGCTCAAAATAAAAAAAAAAAAAACATCCATCCATCCTTTTTCTACCGCTTGTCCTGTTCAGGGTCGCAGAGGTGCTCGATTCTATCTCAGCTAATTATACTGAAATGTTTGATTTAAAAAAACAAAAAACACTCGCAACGCCATCCTGTAAAATGTGATGTCTAATAAAAAGGCTATCGTTATCCATATATTAAAGGACAATTATTTGTGTTTTTGTTGGTTAATAGTATGAACGTGTCAGCTTTTTCTCATTACATAATGCCTTTATCTCTAATTTTACATTTTCATAGAGAGGTATTTTTGGAAGTTATGTACATGTACTGTACATGCTGTAATGGGATGGATCCATTAAGAGTTTGAGCAGAAATGTGTCAAATAAAAATTAAGTATTCACCATAAATCACAAGCAAAATTAATGTTTTTTCAAGGTAATTTTTTGAAAAAAAACACAAAAAAAACATAAGTAATGTAAAACAGGAGCAACAGATTGGTCAGAAAAATAAACTGGAGTGATACCTCTCACATCCAATACACAATCTGCCTACCTGAGCATGTTGGTACTTCAGTCTGCGTTCATTTTGATTAAATGACAAAAACATTTGAGCTAGTATTGATGTTATTGGAAGACTGATAAAGATAGCAGGTAAATAAAGGACGAGTGACATTGTCCCTGTTGCATTGGAATCACTAAATGACTTTAAGCAGTCAAACGGCAGTGTAACAAATGGGGCAGACTACAAATGGAACATGGAATGGCGGGATAACTATTCCATACTTCATGATTACATCCCTGAGGCCAGTACATCACCACTTGCCATATGCTTTCCCAGGCCTGCTTGTGTCAGGCTTAATCGCCTTTGTACTAGCGTCGGCCTCTTCCGTTCAACTATGTGCATATGGGGTATGGCTTCATCTGCGGCATGTAAGTGTGGTGCAGACCACATCATAACATCCTGTCCCATGTATCGCCATCTTAATGGGAATTGTGGTCTGGCAGCTGTGGACGAGAGTTTGGTTAGTTGGTTTGCCCAGCTGTATATTGGTTACACCTCTAACATCTTTATCCAAACAAAGAAGGAGAAGACTGTCAGAAATAACAGTCATCAAATAATAACTATGATAACGGTACAAAATAATAAATGTAAACAAAAAGTATCATTAATAAAAAAGAAATGTGTAATATTAATACGAAACCCAAAACGTATTTAGTTGGCACTTTGTGAAAATTTATAAATAAAAACTGAATACAATGGTTTGCAAATCCTTTTCAACCTGTATTCAATTGAATACACTGCAAAGACAAGATACTTAATGCTGAAAGGTACATACAGGTTTTGGAGCAACGTACGTTGCCATCCAAGCAACGTCTTTTTCATGGACGCCCCTGCTTAGTTCGGCAAGACCATGCCAAGCCCCATTCTGCATGTCTTACAACAGCGTGTCTTCCTCGTAAATGAGTGGGGGTAGTAGACTGTAGTCCAGATCTGAAAATGTGTGGCGCATTATGAAGCGTAAAATAAAACAACGGCGACTGTTGAACAATTTAAGCTGTACATAAAGCAAGAATAGGAAAGGAATCCACCAGAAAAGCTTCAAAAATTGGTCTCCTCAGTTCCCAAACGTTTACTGAGTGTTGTTGAAAGGAAAGGCCATGTAACACAGTGGTAAAAATGCCCCTGTGCCAACTTTTTTGCAACGTGTCGCTGCCATTAAATTTTAAGTTATTGATTATTTGCACAAAAAAATGTTGTTTTTCTTTTCGAACATTAAATATCTTGTCTTTGCAGTGTATTCAATTGAATATAGGTTGAAAAAGATTTGCAAGTCATTGTATTCTGTTTTTATTTAAGATTTACACAATGTGCCAACTTCATTGGTTTTGGGTTTTGTATGAGGCAAGATTACTTTTATTGATCTCCCATGCAGGTCATTAACTGTCATCCATACCTATTTATTCATTTGTAATAATCTATTTTAAGTTGTACTAATAGTAATTGGAATGCACAAAATTAGATCCCATGGTATAGTGCTGTTATTCTACAATGTTATGTTAGTGTTTTACACTTGCTATCTGAACATACTATGTCTATAGTTTAGTCAACATATACAAGAAGAAGCAATCTCTAATGTTACATGGTCACTGAGTTACAGGAGAACCTGTTGTTTGTTTACACTAAACGGACTCAACGCTAAGCTACTGATTGATACCATTATATCTTCATGAAGTAACTTGCCACTCATATTTAACTCTATTATATCTTACTTTTTTTATTACTAGTTTTTTTGTTTTTCATGCAAGTTGTGACAAAATTAACATACCAGAGTAATGTCCGTTTATAGTGAGTGAGATGGCCTGAAACGCACGGTTTAGTGGAGCCTTTGGGATTAAATAACTGATGTTTTTAATCACGGATGATAGTAAAACAGTTAATCCATGCATTCATACTCCAGACTATTTAGCACGATGGATAGATTTTAGTCCTGCTGATGTGACTCCAAGGAGTGTTGTGCAGGCTTCCATACCTGTTGCCATCTAATAACACCAGTGTGGTGTTTAACGCACGTCGAGCTAGATGCCACGTGAGTGAAACAAGGAGACCATCTGCAGCAGCCGGGAAAAAGAATGTTAACGCTGACTGCCGAGGTGGTCCTGGAGCTCTGTGCCCATGGGTGTGGGCATGGGCCCATTTACGGGGCTTTAAGACCAGCCGCTATTGCTTTTCTGTTGCCTCAGGCTGTGAAAGCGCTCAATTTGATACGCAGCGTAGCCTCTTTTTTTAAATGTTGATATCGTCATTGATTAACTTTGCAGTCAAAATCATGATTGTGATTAAAATTCGATCAATTGTGCAGCCCTCCACCCATCTAATGCCATATATGCCCTCATTCCGCTTTGTCAGCTCTCCATTCACGAGGGCGAGGAGGAAAACGACAACCGCTATCTCCTGGTGATGAAGGGGGCTCCAGAGAGGATCTTGGACCGCTGCTCCACCATCATGCTGCAGGGAAAAGAGCATCCCATGGATGAGGAGATGAAGGAGGCCTTTCAGAATGCCTACCTGGAACTGGGAGGACTAGGGGAAAGAGTATTGGGTAAGGACGATAAAGTTGCGGCAATATTATTTGGTAGAGATTGACCGATACGTTTCTTTTCAGGGCCGATACCGATTATTAGGAGTCCAAGAGGCCAATAACCGATAATTGAAGCTGATATTAATTTCCAGTATAAGTCATTTAAACAACAATACTATTTCGGTAATCAGCTGAACGTCGAACCAGTAGAGACATAATGTTTTATGCGGAACTAATGTTGTGGTTAATTTAGCAACAAAAAACAAACACCTTTATTATATGTGTCTAAGAGAAGCCTCAAGTTTTTCATTTCAATATATGGGAAATTTTTGTGGGAAAATTGGTAATAACATGCGATTTTTCTACATCACAATAACTCACCATCTACTCAATTGTATAACATTTAAAAGCAGTTTATGTATACATTGTAAGATTTCCTTGTGAGGAACCTTAAATTATTGCGAACATTTAAATAAAAAATTCTGGGCTCCTTCACGTGGATCATAGTTGAGATATCTTTAAAGCTTGCTGACATCTTTTCTTCCTGGATGTTACAGAAAGTATGAGAATGGTTCACATGCTGCCTGCTCTTCTTTACTTATACACTATATTACCAAAAGATTTTGGCCACCCATTCAAATGATCAGAATCAGGTGTCCCACACCCACAGGTGTATAAAATCAAGCACTTAGGCATGGAGACTGTTTCTATAAACATTTTTGAAAAAATGGGCCACTCTCAGGAGCTTAGTGATTTCCAGCAAGGAACTGTCATAGGATGCCACCAGGACCACAAATCCAGTCGTGATATTTCCTCACTCTTAAATATTCTAAAGTCAACTGTCGGCTTTATTGTAACGAATTGAAGAGTTTGGGAAAAACAACAACTCAGCCACCAAGTGGTAGACCACATAAACTGACAGAGGGGTCAGCGGATGCTGAAACTCATAGTCCAAAGAGGTCGCCGACTTTCTGCACAGTCAGTTGCTACAGCGCTCCAAACTATGTGACCTTTCAATTAGCCCACGTACAGTACGCAGAGAGCTTCATGGAATGGGTTTCTATGGCAGATCAACTGCATCTAAGCCATACATCACCAAGTCCAATGCAAAACGTGGGATGCAGTGCTGTAAAGCTCATCGCCACTGGACTCTAGAGCAGTAGAGACGTGTTCTCTGGAGTGATGAATCACGCTTTTCCATCTGGCAATTTGATGGACCAGTCTGGGTTTGGAGGTTGCCAGGAGAATGATACATTTCTGACTGCCTTGTGACAAGTGTGAAATTTGGTGGAGGAGGAATTATGATGTGGACTTGTTTTTCAGAAGTTGGGCTTGGCCCCTTACTTCTAGAGAAAGGAACTTTGAATCCTCCAGGATACCAAAACATTTTGGACAATTCCATGCTCCCAACCTTGTGGGAACAGTTTGGAGCAGGCCTCTTCCAACATGACTATGCACAAAGCAAGGTCCATAAAGACATGGATGACTGAGTCTGATGTAGATGAACTTGACTGGCCTGCACAGAGTTGTGAACCCGACAGAACAGTGGTTCTCAACCTTTTTTCAGTGATGTACCCCCTGTGAACATTGTTTTTAATTCAAGTACCCCCCTAATCAGAGCAAAGCATTTTTGGTTGGAAAAAAAAAGAGATAAAGAAGTAAAATACAGCCCTATGTCATTCAGTTTCTGATTTATTACATTGTATGAATATTGCTCATTTGTAGTGGTCTTTCTTGAACTATTTGGAAAAAAAGATATAAAAATAACTAAAAACTTGTTGAAAAATAAACAAGTGATTCAATTATGAATGAAGATATCTACACACTTAAAGTGCCCTCTTTGGGGATTGTAATAGAGATCCATCTGGATTCCTGAACTTAATTCTAAACATTTCTTCACAACAAAAGAAATCTTTAACATCAATATTTATGGAACATGTCCACAATAAAAGCTAGCTGTCAACACTGAATATTGCATTGTTGCATTTCTTTTCACAGTTTATGAACTTACATTCATATTTTGTTGAAGTATTATTCAATAAATATAATTAATAAAGGGAGTCTTGAATTGTTGCTATTTTCAAAATATTAAAAAAAAAATCTCACGTAACCCTTGGCATACCTTCAAGTACCCCCAGGGGTACGCGTACCCCAATTTGAGAACCACTGCGATAGAACACCTTTGGGATGAATTAGAATGGAGATTGAGAGCCAGGCCTTCTCCACCAACATCAGTGTGTGACCTCCCCAATGCGCTTTTGTATGAATGGTCAAATTCCTATTAACACACTCCGCAACCTTGAAGACAGCCTTCCCAGAAAAGTTGAAGCTGAATGAGCTGCAAAACGTGGACAGACATCTTGAACCCTATGGGTTAGGAATGGGATGGCACTCTTTTGGCAATATAGTGTATACGTTTCCTATGTGTCAAGATATTTCCACAAAGTTTGGATTTTTGGCAGAGATATCTTTTCTGTCGTCTTCTTGTCCATTCATCGTTGTCAAGTTGTTATTTGATTGAATCACGGTTTTTGATTGATTAATTGATTGATACTTTTATTAGTTCAGTACATATTCCGTACAATTGACCACTATATGGTAACACCCGAATAAGTTTTTCAACTTGTTTAAGTCGGGGTCCACGGAACATGAAACTCTGCTCCGTGTTTTGCGGACGGAGGCTTGATTGCTGCGATAGCGAAAACGAACAAAAAGGGACCGAGAAGACGGCAGGTATGGAGGACAAAAAATGGATTTACCAGCTAAAACTTAGTTTTGACAGGTAATACGTACTGTAGGCAACCAGCACTGCTTTAAAGGGTGAGAAAGGTGGGGAGTGGCCATTTGAGCACCTGAGCAGACAGAAGAAGAATTCTTACAAGAACTCAAATAAATGCCGTATAAGATATCAAAACATATTTGGGAAGAATTGACAGTAAGAGTAATACTTTTTCTTAAATACATATAAAAAAAAATTAGGCTCCAGCAAAAACATATTTTTTCTCTTGGAGGAAAAAATGGCTGGTGCTTGAGCAGTGTTTATTACTATCTACTAAATACTGGTGCCATGTGTATATATTGTATCTGCTGATGTAGTTTTGTTGTAATTACCCATAAAGATATATGTCAAAATGCAAAACATCGGCATAGATAATCGGCCCCGGTCAATAATCGGGCGATCTGTATTATTTAGTGAGCGGACCTTATGAATATATTCTGTTGTGTAAAATTATGCTTCTTCATTTTCCTAGGTTTCTGCCACATGTTCCTGCCAGAAGAATCGTACCCAAAAGGTTTTGCCTTTGACACAGAGGACGTCAACTTCCAGACGGACAACCTTTGCTTTGTCGGCCTCATGTCCATGATTGACCCGCCGCGTGCCGCTGTGCCTGATGCTGTGGGCAAATGTCGCTCTGCCGGCATCAAGGTGGGCTCCACGCAAACCTTGACATGTCCTATGCTCCCATCTAAAGGCTTGTAGTTGTTCTTGGCCTCATTTCTGCCTCCTCCCTTCCTCAGGTCATCATGGTGACTGGGGACCATCCAATCACCGCCAAGGCCATCGCTAAAGGCGTGGGCATCATCTCTGAGGGCAACGAGACCGTTGAAGACATCGCCGCACGTCTCAACATCCCCGTGAGCCAGGTCAACCCCAGGTATGAGACAAATATATACTTCATCACATTCATCCAGCAACAGTTCCAAACGTCCTTGTATGCCGTTGTAGGGATGCAAAAGCCTGCGTGATCCACGGGACAGACCTGAAAGATCTCGACCAGGACCAGATGGACGACATTTTAAAGAATCACACAGAGATAGTGTTTGCCAGAACATCCCCTCAGCAGAAGCTCATCATTGTCGAGGGCTGCCAGAGACAGGTCCATTACAAAATGAACGATAACCTCCTTGTCCAGGTGCACAACATACACTTACCTCCATGTTGTCAGGGTGCCATCGTGGCTGTGACGGGCGATGGAGTCAATGACTCTCCTGCCTTGAAGAAAGCAGACATCGGTGTCGCCATGGGAATCTCTGGCTCAGACGTCTCCAAACAGGCTGCTGACATGATCCTGCTGGATGACAACTTCGCCTCCATTGTCACTGGAGTAGAGGAGGGTGAGGGAGGAGGAGGTTGACTTGAATGACGACGTCAAGCCAACAAAAATATTTGTCATTGCAGGCCGTCTCATCTTTGACAACCTGAAGAAATCCATCGCCTACACACTCACCAGCAACATCCCTGAGATCACCCCCTTCCTGTTCTTCATCATGGTCAACATCCCTCTTCCTCTTGGCACCATCACCATTCTCTGCATCGACCTGGGAACTGACATGGTTAGTCCAGGGCCACTTTCATGCAGTGCAGTGCATGTTTTCAAAGTGCATACTTTAAAGGCCACCAGGTGGCAATGTGGTACAGCGATCTGTCTATCAACAGTGACTGGGAAGGGATGAAGTTCATTAGGGCTATTCAACTAATTGTTCTTTCTTGATAAAGCGAAGACCCGGGAGGCTGGACATCTCCTTTCGCTAATATTCTTATTTTGGTTTTAGTATATTATTATTGTCAGATTTACACATATCAGCAAGAATATAGCTCTCTTGTGCAAAATACAAATGTCCATTAGAGTGAATGCTGGCCTTCTGGGAGGTTAAAATTCCAATTTAAGGATGTGTTTGAATGGTGATTGACCGATTATTGGTGCCAATATTTGGCATTTTGACATTTATCGGCAACTGCCTTTTTTTATTAGTATCAGCTTTTTTTAAATTATTATTCAGTATTTAAATAAAATAACCGCTGCTCGAGCAGCATCTCTTTTGACCTGCATGAGAAAAGTTGCATTTTTGCTGGAGCCAATTTTTAATTTTTATTTTGGATTAATTTAGGATTTAAAAATACTCTTATTGTCAGTATTTTTCCCAAAATATGTTTTAATATCTGACTCGGCATTTATCAGAATTTTTGTGAGAATTATTCTGTCTACTCATCTGCTTTCACCTCGGCACTCGCATAGCTACGGCCCTTCTTTCTCTCTTTCTTATGTGCTGATTGCCTACAATAAATCTCCTCTGCTTACCTGTTAAAACTTTACATTTCTGTCGGAAGTCCAGTTTTTGTCCTTCTTGTCTGGCGTCTTCCCGGTCCTGCTTTGTTTGTTTTCCCTATTGCAGCGATTGATTTAAGCTCCTTAAAGGGAGCTGTGTTTTGCATGGATAAGGGCTGTTAAAATGTCAATGGCAGGGTGCTTTATGTAACATTTTATTGTAAACATATTCCTCACCTTCCCTAAAGTTTGCCACTGTCAATTGGCAGTGATGGTCTTATAAAGAAGTAGCACTGGGTTCGAATCCCGGTCAAAGCTGTGTCAGGAAGGTTTGCAAAGTCCTGGTTTATTTTTGTTAAATTTGTTATTTTACACACAAAATAACTAATATTGAACAATTTATTTCCACTTAATTAGTTTGAGTACAAAACATGCTTCAAATTAAATTCAAGTGTAATTAAAAAAATATAAAAATATTTTCACATAAATGGAAAAAGTGTGAAGATTTCTTCTAAACAAAATTTTGCTTACATCCCTAATTTTTTGGTCAAAAGTTTAACAGATTTATGGTCCTGGTGCCGTTGTGTAGTTGAAAAAGGGACTCGTAACATAAAAGACGGACACTACGGACTTGTTAGTTCTTAGTTTATTTTAAAAATAATTAAAGAAAAAATTATATTGTCGCTAACCAAGCAAGGCTTAGCTTCATAGGCCGTGCGCGGTCATCAGTTGTGCTGGTGATTTGTGGAGTGAGCAAGTGAGAGAGAGAGAGAGAGAGAGAGAGCTTTAGGCTCTGCCTCTAGGCTTTATCTCCCAGGCACCCGTCTGCTATCCAAACACCATCTATTAAAGGTAAGAACAATTAGTAAAATGACACACCGGTGAGGACGCACATGCGGTGTACGTAACAACCAAGGAAAACTTGACAGGTTTTTAGTGCATAAAATTGTGAAAGAAGACTGTGTGATGTAATGGTATTAGAATCTCACAGTATGATATCATGGTATTAAGGCCATGGTATGATATTATTGTGGTATATGTCCAAGAAAAAAAGATACTATAGTGTGTAAAATGACGTGGCAGGGCTGGTTAGGATAATAAACATACTTACTTTAAATGCTCATATTGTAATCATATTTATTACTACAAACATGTAATTGTGCAGGTACATCTACTCTTTCAAGCAAATATTAAACATTACACATTGATGTCTTTAAATTGACAATGTAAACATGTGACGTTTACCTAGCTTTACAATGAATTGATTAACGTGGATCCCGACTTAAACAAGTTGAAAAACGTATTCGAGTGTTACCATTTAGTGGTCAATTGTACGGAATATGCAGTGTACTGTGCAATCTACTAATACAAGTTTCAATCAATCAATGGCTTCAAATATATTTTCTGGGTGATGGTTTATGAGGTGGCGACTTGTCTCGGGTTTACCCTGCTTACTGCCCCCGAGTGCAGCTGGATAGACTACAGCCCCCCGGCGATATTGAGAGAAACACACGGTAGGAAATGGATTGAGGATTTTTCAAGTAGCTTTTTCAGTTTTCACGTATTTCCCTCTATGACCACTTCAATTCCTGCTTTTGGCGTTCCATGCCTCTAATTGGTTGCTCCAATGCTGAGCAGAGAATTCTGGTAGATTTTCAGACCCGGCCAATGCTGAAGGGCCAGAAAAAAACTACACTCAACAAGTTTTTGTTTGATATTGTCACACGTCACCACATTATTGTGAAGACTTTAAAACTGCAATACTGCAGTATCTACAATACCCTGACACCCCTAATACGCAATGATTAAGACATTATTTGTCTGTGACTTTAGGTGCCGGCCATCTCTCTGGCCTACGAAGCAGCAGAAAGCGACATCATGAAGCGTCAGCCCAGGAACCCGCTGAGGGACAAACTGGTCAACGAGAGACTCATCAGCATCGCCTACGGACAGATCGGTTGGTACCTCGTTTGTTTTACTCCACCAGCGTCAAACTCAAGGCCCGTGGAGCAAATCCCACCACATTATTTTGTGGCCCGCTTGGAAATAATAGCCGTTAATAAAATGCTTAATCTTTTCTTACTAAATATGTGTTCTTTCCCTTTTGACATTAAAAATCATGTACTAAATGCAATTGCATGTATTTTAAAAATCAATATTATCAAAATCAAAGTATTATGTATACCAAAACTGTTTTTTGTTCAAATTACGCCGGCACGGCGTGGCGATGTTGGGAGAGTGGCCGTGCCGGCAACTTGAGGGTTCCTGGTTCGATCCCCACATTCTACCAACCTCGTCACGTCCGTTGTGTCCTTGAGCAAGACACGTCACCCTTGCTCCTGATGGGTCGTGGTTAGGGCCTTGCATGGCAGCTCCCGCCATTAGTGTGTGACTGTGTGCGTGAATGTGGAAATAGTGTCAAAGCGCTTTGAGTACCTTGAAGGTAGAAAAGAGCCATACAAGTATAACCCATTAACCATTTAAAAATAATACTTTACTTAAATATCTGCTTGACTTATGATTTCAAAACAAACTATCAATCAAATTGTAGACTGCAAAATTGACAATAGATTTTACGGTTCAATTCCGCCAACTGAGCTTTTTACTGTAAAATCAACTTTGGAACAATTTTTTTCCATATACTTTGACAGTTGTTTCAAAATGTGGTACGCGTACCCTTGGGGGTACTTGAAGGTATGCCAAGGGGTACGTGAAATCTTTAAAAAATATTCTAAAAATAAAAACACTTCAAAAATCCTTTATAAATACATTTGTTGAAAAATAACAATTCAAAAATCCTTTATAAATATATTTTTTGAATATTACTTCAACAACATATGAATGTAAGTTCATAAACTGTGAAAAAAAATACAACAATGCTATATTCAGTGTTGACAGCGAGATTTTTTGTGGATATGTTCCATAAATATTGATGTTAAAGATGTATTTTTTTGTGAAGAAATGTTTAGAATGAAGTTCATGAATCCAGATGGATCTCTATTACAATCCCCAAAGAGGGCACTTAAAGTCGATGATTACTTCTATGTGTAGAAATCTTTATTTATAATCGAATCACTTGTTTTCAGTTATTTTTATATCTTTTTTTTCAAATAGTTCAAGAAAGACCACTGCAAATGAGCAATATTTTACACTGTTATACAATTTAATAAATAGGAAACTGATGACGTAGTGCTGTATTTTACTTCTTTATCTCTTTTTTTCTCCAACCAAAAATACTTTGCTGTGATTACGGGGTACATGAATTAAAAATATGTTCAGAGGGGGTACATCACTGAAAAAAAGTTGAGAACCACTGCTTTAAGACACCAAAACATTAAAAAACGGACAAAAAATACATTAAAACAAGATTATACGGTAATAAAAAATAAAAAAAACTGGCTTGAATTTTACCGCTAAAAAAAGTGGTGTTGTTATTCCATTCCATTCTATTTATTCCATTTTGGATATGCTGTTAAAAAAAAATACTGCCTATACTGTAAAATTCTGGTGACTGAGCTGCCAGTTTTTAAGGTAAAATGTAAATACTTTTCTTGCAGCTTATGTAAAAAAATATATTGTTAATGTATTAAAAATATACATACATGTATATTCATATATTACTCATTGTTATAATCGGCCCTCTGAGGGCAACCATAACTGCAATGTGGCCCTCAATGAAAACCAGTTTGACAACCCTGTTTTACTCACTCCATTTCTGTTAGCTTTTTCACTATTAACCCGTTTGTGTATTTAGGTATGATTCAAGCTCTCGGAGGCTTCTTTGCCTATTTTGTCATCATGGCTGAAAATGGCTTCCGGCCCTCTGTGCTAATGGGCATCCGGCTCAACTGGGACGACCGCTCCAACAACGACCTTGAGGACAGCTACGGCCAGCAATGGGTATGAGACGGCGTCTTCGCACAGAAAAACACTTGGAGGCAGAAAATGTGAATGTTCTTCTCCTTCACGTCCCACTCGCACTCAGACATATGAGCAGCGCAAGATTGTGGAGTTCACGTGCCACACAGCCTTCTTTGTCAGCATCGTGGTGGTGCAGTGGGCCGACGTCATCATCTGCAAGACCAGACGCAATTCTGTCTTCCAGCAGGGCATGAAGTGAGTCCATGTTTGCTATGATAGGACTTGATAGTGTGATATAGTAAACTCAACGCATTGTGGGTCTTGAGGGCCTCTTAATAGCTTATTTACATGGCTGAATACAAAGGTATTTGCAAAAATGTTTTGTTCTTTTTTGTAACAAGTTCAAAACATGGCGCAAAAAAGCTGCATCAATAACTGCTTTAATCGTTGTCATGAGCGCTTCAGGAAAAAAAAATATTAGCTGAGATTTTTCTCATTTCCAGCGTAAAAGGAAAACCAAAAACGTCGGGTTAGTGAGCTAATAAAGAGACGGTAAATAGCCTTTATTGCAGCTGTGCGACGATCAAACATGACTTTTGACACCATCACCTGGTACGTGTTGGTGTGTTCACTGCATTTTCACATTGGTAAGTTTGAATCACAGCATGTATTATTCTGTTACACACACAGCATTTAGTAAGCTGTTAGCATTAGCTAAGTGAGCTACGGGCTACAAACAAGGTACATTGTTTTGGAAAAAAAAATGTATGCTTACTTGTTTACATGGGTAAACACAAAAATCAATTAAAGCTGCAAGTAACTACAGTTGGTCGCTACATCTGTAAGTGCAAGTTAAAACTCTGCTATGCAAAGCAAAACCCATTTATCAACAACACCCAGGAACGCCGCCGGCTTCGCTGGGCCCGAGCACATCTAAGATGGACTGATGCAAAGTGGAAAAGTGTTCTGTGGTCTGACGAGTCCCCATTTCAAATTATATTTGGAAACTGCGGACGTGGTGTCCTCCAGAACAAAGAGGAAAATAACCATCCGGATTGTTATAGGCGCAAAGTTCAAAAGCCAGCATCTGTGATGGTATGGGGGTGTATTAGTGCCCAAGGCATGGGTACCTTACACATTTGTGAAGGCACCATTAATGCTGAATGGTCCATACAGGTTTTGGAGCAACATATGTTGTCGTCCAAGGAACGTTATCATGGACGCTCCTGCTTATTTCAGGAAGACAATGCCAAGCCACGTGTTACAACAGCATGTTTTTGTAGTAAAAGAGTGCGGGTACTTTCCTGGCCCGCCTGCAGTCCAGACCTGTCTCCCATCGAAAATGTGTGGCGCGTTATGAAGCGTAAAATACGACAGCGGAGACCCCGGATTGTTGAATGACTGAAGCTCTACATAAAACAAGAATGGGAAAGAATTCCACTTTCAAAGCTTCAGCAATTAGTTTCCTCAGTTCCCAAACGTTTATTGAGTGTTGTTAAAAGAAAAGGTGATGTACGGTATAGGGGCGGTATAGCTCGGTTGGTAGAGCGGCCGTGCCAGCAACTTTAGGGTTGCCGGTTCGATCCCCGCTTACACCATCCTAGTCACTGCCGTTGTGTCCTTGGGCAAGACACTTTACCCACCTGCTCCCAGTGCCACCCACACTGGTTTATATGTAATTTAGATATTGGGTTTCACTATGTAAAGCGCTTTGAGTCACTAGAGAAAAAGCGCTATATAAATACAATTCACTTCACTTCACTACCACAGTGGTGAACATGCCCTTTCCCAACTACTTTGGCACGTGTTGCAGCCATGAAATTCTAAGTTAATTTATGAGTTTGAACATCAAATATCTTGTCTTTTTGGCATATTTAACTGAATATGAGTTAAAAATGATTTGCGAATCATCGTATTTCGTTTATATTTACATCTAACACAATTTCCCAACTCATATGGAAACGGGGTTTGTATATTTCATACTTAAATCTACTATGTTCACATTGGTTAAGTTTGTAGTTATGTACCCTTAAATATTGCTATTATGTCATTTTGATAAATATTTTGGTAATATAATTGGAATATTTGAATAATGATAAATGAATGTGTTGGGGCTGTATGCGAATTCCACCAATGCGGTGGTTTGAAGAAACACTCGATTGCTTTTCCAACAGTTTTCAATGAACTGCCAACATTAGAATGCTGAACAGGAAGTGCTTAAAGTTTAATGGCTTTTTAAAAACACTGAGGCAAAGTCTAAGTTCTTGTGCTCTTTATGATGTTTTTGAAACGGCACCATTTTTTCCCCTCGAAAGGTTCAACTAACTTGAAGTGTTTTGCCAAGAGGATTAGTTGTGATCTGTACATTTTCAGAATGCGCTCGTTCTACTTTTGGCCAAAGTAAGACAAAGAAAACAATCTGAAGTTGCCTTTTGTTTTTTAAATTTTAATGTCATGGTTTTACCAGTCCAGCCCGCATGGGAATAGATTTTCCTCCATGTGGCCTCTGAGCCTAAAATGAGCTTGACACTCCTCTGTTAGCGGATTATCCACATTTGTTAGAAATGTACACAATAGAGATGCGCGGATAGGCAATTATATCATCCGCAACCGGATCACTAAAGTCGTCATCCACCCGCAATCCACCCGAACCAACATTTCATCAAATGCCACCCGCCCGTTGTTATATATCTGATATAGACGATGCAAGGCATTAGTGAGGTTAGAAAGTGTAACTCCCTCCAAATAGCACGGACACAATGGCTTTCTTGAACTGATCTATTTGAAGGCTTCTTTCCCTTCGAATTCATCGTGAAAACTGTTATAAATAAAGCACGTTACAAACGTAAAAATAATAACATGCACAGCATGTGGATCAAACATTTTACCAAATAAAATACCAACAAATGACAAACTAATACCTTGTTGGCCATACCCGGAAGTAGCTTCCTTACATCCGTCGACAGACCAAACGAGACACTTCAAAATAAAAGTATGCTCACATACTGTTTCAAAGAGTGCTGCTTTTTCGTATGTGGGTAACAACATTTAACTATTAATAAATGGTTGATTTCTATAGGCTAGTAAGGTAAAGTATTGTACCTGACAAGTTTGGGCTACCTTGCTTCTGCAGCCTTCATCAGAGGTGTCACGTGATGTTAGCATGACGTTGTCTGTGACGTGATATGGATTGTCAGGTACAACACTTTACCTACTAGCCTATATAAATCAATCATTTATAAATATACGTCAGTAGGCTAAATTAACCTCTTCAACATAACATTTAACTATGTATAATGTAGCGGCTGGCTACGGGGTGTTAGCCAATGACTTTGGCTGGGGGGCGGGACTTCCGGGAGAGATAGGGAAGTGACGTTGTCGACAGGAAGTGAGAGTTCGAGTTGTCCCGGGAAAAGCGTTAGAGACATGAGAGCTGTTGTGTGGTTGTATTACATCTTGTGCAATAAAGACAAGACAAACGAAGAAGTTTTATGAGCCTACATACCTGGGATTATTACAATATATATTTCCGAATTGGTTCAACCGCCACCCGCCCGCTTCTATTTAAAATCTATTTTTTCGTCATGTCGCCCGCCCGACCCGCGGTTTATCTGCGGACTCCGCGGTTGTGACCGCAAACCGCGCATCACTAGTACACAAAGTGCTTTGCGCGAGTCCGCCATTGTTGTCCAAGTTGTAGACAGTAAGTTTCTTATTTTTCTTTATGCTCTTGATGTGGGGCAGACTGTCTCGTACATGCACATGCATCCTCCGCCTTTGCCATTCCTAATACAAAGTAGCGTATAGTTCAAACTTGTATCCATTCTAGCCAACCTTGAGACCTCCGAATTCAGGTGATGGGGATGTGGAGGGGGGAAAGGGAGGATGCGGGGTTGGTGGGGGCAGGGTTTGGTGGTGACGGGTGTGTATACTGTAGCGTCAAAGAAGAGTTAGTGCTGCAAGGGATTCTGGGTATTTCTTCTGTTATGTTTATGTTGTGTTGTGGTGCGGATGTTCTCCTGAAAGGTTTTTGTCATTCTTGTTTGGTGTGGGTTCACAGTGTGGCGCAAATCTGTAATGGTGTTAAAGTTGTTTATACGGCCACCCTCAATTTGACCTGTATGGCTGTTGACCAAGTAAACAGTGCATTCTTTTATGTGTGTCTGTAAAAGCCGCATATATTATGTGACTGGGCAGACACGCTGAGTGTACATAGAAAAAGAGGATCTGACGACAGGTTTTAGAGGACGTTAAAGGCAGTGACTTTAAGGCAAGCTCCTAATATTGTTGTCCGGGTGTAAATCGGGAGAAATTCGGGAGAATGGTTGCCCCGGGAGATTTTTGGGAGGGGCACTGAAATTCGGGAGTCTCAGGAAAAAATCAGGAGGGTTGGCAAGTATGCTTATATCTGTCAGTAGACTCTGTATGGAAGCGCTAAAAACAACAGCAAAGATGACAGGAAGAAGACGCTGTCAAAGTGGAAACATATAAAAAAGGCTGCTCACAAAAGGTGCATCCTGGAAAGAAGGTTAGCTTGAAGACGTTTCTTTGACAAAAGAACCGCCATTACACATTTTATAGGCCACAAGACAGGGTTTTAAATGTAGAAAAATAATCATATTATGACCCTCCCAAATGGTAAAGTGGGGCCCATTAAGATGGCTGCCATGTACACACGTTGCTCAGCGTGGCTGCTACTTCGCTCTGTTGTGTTGACACGCACATTTTGTGAGCAAGGTATTAAAATGGCTTGTACTATCTTGGACCAAACTCAGAATGGTTACTGGCTTATAAATCCCCAATATAAAGACGTGTTTGCTAAAGATCCCGAAAGGACAAATAAACTCAATGCAGACTTTGTGTTAATTCTCTGGATTTAACACAAAGGCGGTAATGCTCGGTTGGTAGAGCGGCCGTGCCAGCAACTTGAGGGTTGCAGGTTCAATCCCCGCTTCTGCCATCCTAGTCACTGCCGTTGTGTCCTTGGGCAAGACACTTAACCCACCTCTTACCTGGTTTAAAAATGTAACTTAGATATTGGGTTTCACTATGTAAATCGCTTTGAGTCTCTAGAGAAAAGCACTATATAAATATAATTCACTTCACTTCCCTTGACATATACAACATTAGGATCTCCAATAATTAATTCCATAATTTGTGTAGAACAGTGGTTCTCAAATGGGGGTACGTGTACCCCTGGGGGTACTTGAAGGTATGCCAAGGGGTACAAGGGATTTAAAAAAAAATATTCTAAAAATAACAATTAAAAAATCCTTTATAAATATATTTATTGAATAATACTTCAACAAAATATGAATGTAAGGTCATAAACTGAAAAAAAACCTACAACAATGCAATATTCAGTGTTGATAGCTAGATTTTTTGTGGACATGTTTCATAAATATTGATGTCAAAGATTTCTTTTTTTGTGAAGAAATGTTTAGAATCAAGTTGATGAATCCAGATGGATCTCTATTACAATCCCCAAAGAGGGCACTTTAAGTTGATGATTTCTTCTATGTGTAGAAATCGTTATTTATAATTGAATCACTTGTTTATTTTTCATCAAGTTTTTTGTAATTTTTATCTTTTTTTCAAAATAGTTCAAGAAAGACCACTACAAATGAGCAATATTTTGCACTGTTATACAATTTAATAAATCAGAAACTGATGACATAGTGCTTTATTTTACTTCTTTATCTCTTTCTTTCATCCAAAAATGCTTTGCTCTGATTAGGGGATACTTGAATTAAAGAAATGTTCACAGGGCGGGGGTACATCCCTGAAAATTTTTTTAGAACCATTGATGTAGAAGATACACAAGAATGTTTGTACTTTCATTAAAGCGTCTGGAAAAAGTATGAACATTTTGAATGGAAAATCTGCAGGAACCCTGTTTTATCCAATTGTGCTTTCTACCAGTGGCCACTAGGTGTAAGTAAAGACTTGACTTTCATTCTGGCTAAACATTAGATCATGGCTGCACATTGGAAAATGAATTCTCAATTCACACGAACATGTCATCTAATTTGTAAATACCTGGAAAAAAAAACAAGCCGTCATTTTGGACTGGAATCAGTTGATAATTCCTCTTTAACAATGTTTATTATTGTGTATTTGACATAATTTTTTGTTTCTTGTCATTTCCCTCCAGGAACAAGATTTTGATCTTTGGCCTGTTTGAGGAAACTGCCCTGGCTGCCTTCCTGTCTTACTGCCCTGGCATGGACGTGGCACTGCGCATGTACCCGCTCAAGTAAGTGTCGAATCGTCACTCATCTCCCCGTTCGTCAGCGAGTGCCACGGCTTCACCTTCTCCTCGCCAATTGTCCTCGCTCAGGCCCAGCTGGTGGTTCATTGCCTTCCCGTACAGTTTCCTCATCTTTGTTTACGACGAGATCCGAAAACTCATCCTGCGCCGAAACCCTGGAGGTAACGCACAAACAATAAAAGGCCCTCTTTAGTTTGTGCTGACTCTGCTGTCTTCTTCTTCTTCTTCTTCTTTTTCTTGACGTCTGCAGGTTGGGTGGAAAAGGAGACGTACTATTAAATTATCAAAGCGTCATAAACGTCTGATCTTCCTCCCCCAGCCTCTCCCTTCCTGTCTGTCCTCTGCCTCCCCTCTCTGACCTCTCACTGGACCTTTCTCAAGCTCCGCCCCCATCTGGCCTCTCCCGCACTCACACCAACGGCTAATTGGCACGTAAAGGCCGGCAACCGTCCGTTGTTGTTGTTGTTTACGTTCAGACGAGCGCACGTCGGCATGGTAACAAACCAGTGCAGCTATCGACTGCCTAGAGTGTTTACGCTTCCTCTATTCTCTTCTTAAAAAAAAAAAACGCCACGATTCCACCAGGACCAACGACAAGGGGAGTGCATGTTGGCTTGGGAAATGCCCCCAACAACATTTTCTCCATCCCTGTACAGCACCTTCCTGCCAGCCGCCGCCATCGTGCCGATGCTTGTTGCCATAGCGCACCAAGCCGCCGCCTCCACTTTCAAAACGAGACCTGACTGTATGCCGGCTACTGCCAATGTACCAGACGGTGAACGAGGTGGGGCACATTTTTAGTTTTTAAAAACAAAGTTTTTGGGATTTTGTTTGTATCCAGCTTCCGTATCACTGCCAATCTTCTACTGCCACTCCTCTTCCTCGCCCTCCCTATCAACCAATCTCAATCTCTCCCTGGAAAGGTCACTTCCTCCTATCGCCCTCTCCTCCTTGTGTTGTTGTTTTCTAGCAGATGACTGTGTGGGTTTTTTTTTTTTTGTATTTTATTTTTTATTTTATTTTACATTTGCGTGTGAGTGCGAGAGCCGCTAGGTTTCATTTGAAGGTGACAAAGCACACTGCCCTCCATCCCCACCTCCACCGCGCCTGTCTTATCCGTCTCCGTTTATCAGTTTGTGAACGTCGTGCAACAGCCGCCGTCCTCGCAGCCCTCTTTCTTTCACTTACGTACCACTCCTTCCCCGGGCTCCGCCCCTTTATTCCTCACCTAACCCCGCCTCCTGTTAACAAGAAAAAAAAAGTCAATCTTTTTGTGTCCTTGGGAAAAGAGATTTCTCTGCGATTTCATTATTTTCATCAGTGTAAAAGTGCAAGTGCGACACCTTGTGAAACACCAGAGGAAAAAAAAAACATAAAAGAAAAACAGAAGAAATTATATAAAATTGAAAGATTTCTCTTTTTCCACTTAGGTTTCCAGTTTGTTTTTGTGACATGACAATGGAAATAAACGCTGTGAACAGTTGTCACTAATGCCTCGCGTGTCCCAGCCTCTCATTCGGCAAACTCATTGCACTAAAAATGAAACGTGATGATAACCTTAGAACGGGCACCAGCATTCAGTAAATTACGGCTCACGCTGTAAGTGGAGAACAACAGAATGGGAGCTCTGTGTAGGCTATGCATGAAGCTACTCCCCTCCGAAGTACAGTAGAGAATCGATTCCTTAAGTGAGTGATGAGAACCGATTCCCGGTTGTGAGCCGTATTTTTATGCACATACAGAAAAAAAGTCATTTATTTTGTTGACATAAAGTCATGACAATTATTTCTATAAAAAAAAATACATATATGTATGTGTATATATATATACTGTGTATGTGTATATTTATATATATATACATTTATATATATTTTATTTCAAATTTTTTTCACTCACCCCCTCTCCCAATGTCACCCTTTTCTCACCTTTGTAAGGGGCGCTGGAAGTCGGCAGACCCGTCAGCGATTCTGTTCTGTCTCCCTGTAATGTTTGTCTGATCTTGAATTGGATTGTGCTGAAAATGTTAATTTTCCTGAAGGAATAAATAAAGTACTATCTAATCTAATCTTATATATATATATATAATATATATAAATATATATCTACTGCTTTTCCTTTTCGGGATCGCGGGGGGTGCAACACAGACAACATTCACACACGAGGGCCATTATTTTAGTGTTGCCAGTCACCCTATCCTAGCCTCACGATTCGATTACAATCCAGGAGTTACAATTCGATTAAAAATCTATTATTGATTCATTTTTAATACATGTATATTAAAGCTGTTTTACATTTCTTTTCATTGCACTAAATAAGAGTTTATCACTTGCAACTTTTAAGAACATCGCATTTGTAATAAGAAACAGTTGTATTAATTCCCATCACATTTATTATGTTTGTATTAAATGTGTGCAAAACAGAAACATAAGTGCTCTAAAATCAAGGAGCTGGTGTGATCTCTCGGTTAGGTGGCTCACTGCAGTCAGCCAAATTTTAGAACCGTCTGCATTACTTTATGATTAATTTATAATCGCTTGACGTTTACTAATCAATTTCATAATCGTCCATGTATGAATTGCGATTAATCCAAAAATCGATTATTTCCCTCACTAATAAATGTATACAGTATATATATATATATATATATATATATATATATATATATATATATATATACATATATATACACACACACATTTTTCGGACCACAAGGCGCATCGGATTATAAGGCACACTGCCAATAGGTCTACTTTCATACAAAAGGTGCACTGGATTGTATGGCGCATTAGAGGTCATATTAGGATTTTTTTTCTACATTTAAAACACTTTTTTGTGGTCTACATAACATGTAATGGTGGTTCTTTGATTAAAATGTTGCACAAATTATGTTTTACAGATCATCTTCAAGTCGTTCTCTGACCGCCTCTTCAAGATGCGGCATTTTGTAGGCGGTCTTATTTACGTAGCTCCACTTCGTCAGCGTCTTCTTTGTTGTAGCGGTGTAGCGTGCAAGGACGGGAGTGGAAGAAGTGTCAAAAGATGGAGGTAACTGTTTTAATGACGTTCAGACTTTACTTCAATCAATAACAGAGCAGCATCTCCTCATCAGTGGCTCACCTGTGCAACAACAACACCGTGTACCGAATGTCCCGTGACAAACCATCTGACCACAACTGTCTAAAAACTAAAGTTCGGTGTGTGAAACTCACTACACCGATTTAGCACGTCCATAGCAATGCTACTGACAAATATAAGTTTGAAATTTACACTACTTTATATTAGAAAAGGCATCAGCCGAGGATGAATGCCTCACAACAAAAAGGGATTAAAAGTAGGAGCTTTATCCATTACAGGGTCGGCACGGACTACAATGGCGGACATGCACAAACATTCAGGACTTATATGGATCCCAAATACAGATCAGCAAGTACCAGAAGGTAAGAAAAATTAGTTCTGCATAATATAGCAAAACAGAACACCAGATATTGTCTGCTATCAGGTGCCATTTTGCAGTCCTTATACACACAACATAGTAATACTCATGTTTAATGCTCCGACAATCCAAGCGTTGCGGCTTCATAGCTTACCAAAGTCGTACTAAAAACAGTTTGACAGATTTTTTATGGCCGTGTGTAAGGTTCTATATTTTCAATGAAACATTTAAAGTTTTTGTGTTGTGTACTGATGTCATCTTGCAGTCTATACGTATATATTATGTGTGACTGCCATCTACTGGTCACACTTATCCTTACACTATATACCAAATAATACTGTGTCGAGGTCGGTAAGCACAATCAGAATTATTCCTTACAATAGGCGCACTGTCGATTTTTGAGAAAATGAAATGATTTTAAGTGCACCTTATAGTCTCTAAAATGTATATATATATGTGTGTGTGTGTGTGTATGTATATATATATATATATATATATATATAGCAACGACACACAAAATTCACGGTTCAATATTTTTTCCGATACAAAAAAGAGGAATTTCCATGGCTTTTTGTAACTTGTAGTTTATTAGAATTATCAACATTTTTGTTTCAACTCAAACGTAGTGTTTGAATTACAGTATATTAAATGTCTCTGGTGCAGTTCTCCCTGCCCCATTGTCTACTGTGCATGCTGAGCACTATACAAAACAAAAACAGCAGCTTGTAAAAAAGAATAATAAAATATAAATCACCCATCTTCTCTGTTGCATTCTGAGCAGCTGAGTAACAACAGGTGCTACGGATACAGCTGTCTTTAATTGGCCTTGAGTCTTGTACAAAGCAGGAACTACAATATAGGTGAAATAGGTTCGTAAAGGAATTTTGTAACAGGGCTTAATTGTCCACAGCAAACCAGACATTTTCCGCAACAGAAAAGGGTCGCATGTCGACAGCAATCAAAGTAGGAATCGCCCGATCAATTTATTTTGCCCTCTTTGAATGTGCAAATGGCTCTCTAAATCCCCCAGGTAAAGTTTGTAGATTGTGTGTTGTCACTCTTTGTTTTTGTTTGGTTCCACCTATTTCCGCATTGGGGTGTTATGTTTGCTGGATTTCCACTGTTGTAGTTTGTTGTGGTGTGACACTTGCGACATACCGTTGAATGAATGTGGGTGGCGCAGATCCAATGAGCTTTAAGCACAGAGCGTATCGTCATAAGTTGATAAACCGAATTGAAACCAAAGTATTGCACAGTTCTATACGAATCTGGTATTGTTGCACACCTATATGTGTGTGTGTGTGTGTGTATATATACGTATGTATGTATATATGTACAGGACTGTCTCAGAAAATTAGAATATTGTGATAAAGTCCTTTTTTTTCTATAATGCAACTAAAAACATGAAAATGTCATACATTCTGGATTCATTACACATCAACTGAAATATTGCAAGCCTTTTATTATTTTAATATTGGTGATTACGACATACAGCTTAAGAAAACTCAAAAATCCTATCTCAAAAAATTTGAATATTTTCTCAGACCAAGTTAAGAAAAAAAGTTTTATAACAGCAAAATAAAATCAAACATTTGAAAATGTCAATTAATGCACTCAGTACTTGGTTGGGAATCCTTTTGCACGGATTACTGCATCAATACGGCGTGGCAAGGAGGCAATCGGGCTGTGGCATTGCTGAGGTTTTATGGATGCCCAGGATGCTTCAATAGCGGCCTTTAGCTCATTTGCATTATTGGGCCTGGTGTCTTTCAGCTTCTTCTTCACAATAACCCACAAATTCTCTGAGGTTCAGGTCAGGGGAGTTGGCAGGCCAATGGAGGACTGTAATGCCATGGTCAGTACACCAGTTACTGGTGGTTTTGGCACTGTGGAAAGGTGCCAGATCATGCTGGAAAATGAAATCATCATCTCCATAGAGCTTTTCAACAGATACAGCTTCAATAGCCGTATTCCCATGGTCAAACCACTCCTGAACTCTAGACAACGGAAGTTCCCTCAGTCAGCAATGGTTTGGGGAGCCATGTCAGCTGTTGGTTTTGGTCCACTGTGTTTCATCAAGTCCAGAGTCAATGCAGCTGTGTACATGCTTCCATCTGTTGTGAAGCTCTATGGAGATGATGATTTAATTTTCCAGCATGATCTGGCACCTTTCCACAGTGCCAAAACCACCAGTAACTGGTGTACTGACCATGGCATTACTGTCCTCCATTGGCCTGCCAACTCCCCTGACCTGAACCTCATAGAGAATTGGTGGGTTATTGTGAAGAAGAAGCTGAAAGACACCAGGCCCAATAATGCAAATGAGCTAAAGGCCGCTATTGAAGTCTCCTGGGCATCCATAACACCTCAGCAAGGCCACAGGCCGATTGCCTACATGCCGCGCCGTATTAATGCAGTAATCAGTGCAAAAGGATTCCCAACCAAGTACTGAGTGCATTAATTGAAATTTTCAAATGTTTGATTTTGTTTTGCTGTTATAGATCTTTTTTTTTAACTTGGTCTGAGGAAATATTGTAATTTTTTTAGATAGGAGTTTTGAGTTTTCTTAAGCTGTATGCCATAATCAGCAATATTAAAATAATAAAAGGCTTGCAATATTTCAGTTGATGTGTAATTAATCCAGAATGTATGACATTTTCATGTTTTTAGTTGCATTACAGAAAATAAAGGACTTTATCACAATATTCTAAATTTCTGAGACAGTCCTGTATACAGTATGTGTGTGTATGTATATATGTATATTTGTATATATAATTGTATGTATATATATATATGTATTTATATATATGTATTTACCACCTACTCAGTGGCCTAGTGGGTAGAGTGTCCGCCCTGAGATCGGTAGGTTGTGAGTTCAAACCCCGGCTGAGTCATACCAAAGACTATAAAAATGGGACCCATTACCTCCCTGCTTGGCACTCAGAATTAAGGTTTGGAAATTGGGGGTTAAATCACCAAAAATGATTCCCGGGCGCAGCACTGTTGCTGCCCACTGCTCAAGGGTGATGGGTCAAATGCAGAGAATAATTTCTGTGGCCATGGAAAAACCTTGTTGTCATTTTTTAGAATGTAAAAATAAGAACCACTGCATGATAATCCATTCAAAAGTCAGTAGGTGATGGAGGTTCTGCTTTACTCCAGTTGGCTCAACACAACGTCCTCCTCAGTGACCTTGACTGGAGCTTTTTCCTCAACGTTGATTTGCTGTCTTTTGGAGAGTAAAGATTGGATTTATGGCCCATGGAAGGGAGCCGGATCTTTTCCTATCAAGGAGCCTTTCAAAATACCGGCTCGTTACTAATGAGTTGATTCAGAATCGATTTCTGGATTCAAAACGATTCATTATTCAAAATCAATACTTTTTTGATAACAGTTAGTGCCAGTTCTATGGTTAACTACATTCCTCCATAAAATAGATACAGTTCTGATAGACTTATATATCACTTAAAAGAAAACTGGCATTGTTGAATAAAATTCCACCCAAACATTTAATAAAGTCAAGACATGCACCTGGGGATATGTTGATTAACAACACTATATTGACCCCAGTGTGTGAATGTGAGTGTTGTCTATCTGTGTTGGCCCTGCCATGAGGTGGTGACTCCACCCGAATGCAGCTGTGATAGGCTACAGCACCCCCCACGACGCTGAAAGGGACAAGCTGTGTGATGGGACAGCGGGAGAAGAAGACGGCAGAGAGGCGATGACGTCGTTAACTCTCAGCGTGTTAAATGACAGCTTAGTATGTGAGTGTGGTGTGTTTTTAAAGCGATAGTGTGACTATGTGTGAGACTTATCTGAGAGTGGTTGCCAGACAGTGTTGAGAGGTGCGTGTTGAGATCCAGGTGGAAGTCCAATAAGGACAAGGCAGGCTCGAGTGTCAAAGGGCAGGCAGATGGCCGAGGACAGGAGCGTGGCGTCGTGGTCGGTAGGCAGGCGTGAGGTCGAAGTCCAGAAAGGCAAGGGGGAATCCACAGGAGGTCCAAGGTGACGAGACACACAAGCCGACGACAAGGAAGGATGACGGGAAGCTGTAGCACGACAATAAGCACGACGGGAAGGGATCACTGAGAGTCTGCACATGTGGAAGAGCTAGAGATGTGTAGGCTTACTGTACTAGGTACGAGGAGCTACGTTCTGGCACGGGATCTTAAGCTGCGCCTGCTTATGAAGGCTGATCGCTCATCACAGGCAAATGCGCTGATTGATGATTGTCCGCGGAGGGTAAACGCTTGTGGGCGTGGTCGGCGGTTATGGGCGCACAGCCGGAGTTGAAGCAGCAGGAGTGTGACCCATAATAAGTTGTAGAAAACTGATAGATAGAAATACAAATGAGGCAACGAGAATTATCCAACACTTGTCTTTTCTTAAAGTAAATCTGTACTGCAGATATGATCATCTACATCAACAATATGATTCGCCTTGTTCTTGTGTTCCGAAAAGTCCAAAAAATCGCCAAAAAAGTTAATATTTGCGCAACTATTTTCGCTTAAATAACGTAAAGGGAACCTTTACTCAAAAAATGTTGAAAAAAAAACGGTCTTGCTTCAACGGCACAATACGGGTCCTTGAGTGTTAGGTGATGTCCCAAAATATAATTGGGAGTCCAAACAAAACCCGAAAATGGCGAAAAATTTATATTTAAAAAAAATTTTTTTCTCTAAAATGTCATAAAGGGGGAACCTTACCCCACATTTTTAAAAACTGTTTTTCTTAAATGGCACAATACTGGTCCTGGAGTTGTAGGAGATCCTTATCAGGAGTCCCGACCAAACCCGAAAATGCCAGACAATTAATATATTCCCGCCACTTTTCTCGCTTTGCCATGTCAATTGTAGTCCACTGTAATGGACATTTCCCCGCATCCACTGTAGTGGACATTTGTCCACTTTCTTCAGTAGTGGATATGCAATGATGTCCCCTGTTGTGGACACTTTGCCATGTCTATTGTAGTTCACTGTAATGGACATTTTTCTGCATCCATTGTAGTGGACATTTGTCCAGGTCCTCTGTAATGGACAATGGATGATATCCACTGTTGTGGACACTTTGTCATGTCTATTCTAGTCCACTGTAATTGACATTTCTCCTAATGGACATTCTGGGTGTCTCATTCGGTAAAAAGTCCTAGAATTCCATTCCGTTTTTTAAGGCGGTCCGTCATATTGTTTTTAGCTTTCAATCAGATATTAGTGTGAGGTTTTGTATTAGTGTTCCGAAAAATCAGATATACCGGCCTCCAGACACATTGTTTGCTCTAAATTTGGCCCCCCAAATCTAAATAATTGCCCGGGCCTGGTTTAGAATAAGGAACACGAAAACTGAATAAAAAAAAGAATATACAATAAAAAACTGATTTAAAAAAAATATATATTTTTTTTATAAGTTTATCTCCAAAAAAGTAGATTTTTTTTTTCATTAAAAAAAAATAAAATTCCGCACTCTAACGTGCACTGGACTGTAGGGCGCACCTTCAATGAATGGCCTATTTTAATATTTTGTTCATATATAAGGTGCACGGCATTATAAGGCGAATAGATGCTACAGTAGAGGCTGGGGTTACGTTATGCATCTTTTAGATGGAGCTGCACTAAAGGGAATGTCAACAAAACAGTCAGATCGGTCAGTCAAACTTTATTAATAGATTACAAACCAGCGTTCTGAAAACTCTGTTCACTCCCAAAATGAATAAACAGCTGTTTTATTATTTACCCCGATTCAATAAACACATAAAAAACAGTCTGATACTGTTACGATAAATCAAACGTTAGTGCAATCACAATATAGTAACACTCCAAATAGTGCAAAGCAATGATATAACAAACGATAATGTCACACAACACACAAAATAAACATGTAAACCTCACTTTATTAAGTTATTCCTCATCCACGAATCCCTCAAATTTTTCTTTTTCAGTGTTCGAATCAAACAGTTGGGCGAATACGGCATCCAACGTCTCGTCGAAGTCGTTATTAAACAAGTCAGTGTCGCTGCTGTTAATGTTAAATACTTTCGCTGCTGCTCTATTCCTGTGTTCCACTGTGTGACTGATCACCTTGAGTTTAAACTCTGCACGCCTCCCGCAGTCATTTATCCCAGCATGCACTGCGCGCTCCTTCTTCTACCAGGGAAATACCGTAGTTGCGAGACCTCTTGTGGCATGTTTAATTCGGACACTGAAGAAGAAGAATTCGAGGGATTCGTAGATGAGGAACAACTTAATAAAGTGAGCTTTACATGTTTATTTTGTTTATTGTGTTGTGTGACATTAACGTTTGAGCAACGTTGAGTTATTGATATATTTTTATTGCTTTGCACTATTTCGAGACGTCGTTAATGGAGTCAGTGTCGCTGCTTTTGTCTAGCAGTTCAGTGACAATTCCTGCATTCCTGAAATCATGACTCTCAATAGAAGACAATTTTGGGGTCTTTACATTTAAACACACAAATGGAAATGAAACGGCACGGCCTGGCGCAGTCATATATCCCAGCATGCACCGCGCGCTTCTTCTCCTACAGGGGAAAATGAAATCGGCGGCTGCTTATCGTAGATGTAAAACCTGTTGTGGCTCAATATTGGTCCATATATAAGGCGCCCCAGATTAGAAGGCGCACTGTCAGCTTTTGAGAAAATTTTAGGGTTTTAGGTGCGCCTTATAGTGCGGAAATTACGGTAATCCAAATGCTGCTAAATTGTGACATTTTCTACGCCAGTTTTCGTTAGGGCGACATGCACATACTGAGTGGGCAATTTTGGACGCAAAATGTTCGCATTTGCTTAGGAAACGGCTCCCATGTGAACGACTCACAACTGGGAATCAAATCTCATTGGCCCCTTAAAAGAGCCGTTGGAAAGACTCGTTTGGTTTATTAACGTCATATCTCTGCTTGATAAGGGTTGCTTTGACCTTGTGAAGGCGGACGGGGGGGCGAGCGAGTGAGTGGGCGGCCGGTCGTGCGGGCGGGCGGATGAGCGAGCGGGCGGGCGAAAGGCTGGTCGTGTGTGTGTGTGTGTGTGTGTGCGGGCTGGCGGGCGAGAGGCTGGTCGTGTGTGTGTGGGCGGACGGGCGGGCGAGCGGCCGGTCGTGCGGGCGGGCGGGCGAGAGGCTGGTCGTGTGTGTGGGCGGGCGACCGGGCGACCGGGTGACCGGGCGGTTTCGTATGAGCGTGCGTGCGTCCGGGCGGGTGGGTGAAGAACCTTTCCGTAACCACACTGGATAAGTAAGGCCTGTGCGTATGGAGCAGCTTTCACAGTGTACATGCTTTACACACTGTTTCAGGTTGGACACTTATCTCGCACTGCTGCAAAGTGTGTGTGTGTGTGTGTGTGTGTGTGTGTGTGTGTGTGTGTGTGTGTGTGTGTGTGTGTGTGTGTGTGTCCATAGTGTTTCATGAATACTATTACAAGGCTCACAGAGCAAGAGAGTGCCGCTGCCTACATCACACACACACACACACACACGCCTTCTGAGCGAGTACATGGGTCACCTCTTCTGTCTTGATTCCTGCTCTTGTTCTACTTAACTACACTTAAACACACACACATGCGTTATTGTCACGTTTAAGCACCAGAAGGTCGCCGTGCGTGACCCTTTGTCTCCGTGGTGACCGCAGCCATTGTCGTGAGTTACCGGCGCCGCATCCCAACAATATCGGGATGATTCCCGCCCATAAAAAGTCTCATCCGGCGGACAAAATGAAGACGCCGTTAAATCCAGGGAGCGATAATGTCTGTTTTAGGGGGCGCGGCGTGATGGGCGAGTGGGCCTTTTGTGGGCCCTATGTGGGTCTTAAAAATATATATATACTTTAAATTATTGTGCTATAATCAATGTTATGATTAAACAAGGGGGAAAAAAGAATAAATTCCATATCATTCTTAATACTATTTAACTTGCCTGAATTATTTTGACCTTAAAAACTAAATTGGTTCTGTGGCAAAGCTCTTAACTCAAAACTCTTGCATCTCAAATCAATGTGGCTCATTAAAATGAATTAAAATCAACTTAATCAATACTTTACCCCCAAAACTACACCATTTTAACATGTAACATGCCTTTTTAAAAATAAAAAATGATAATTTTAGATGACAAATATTGGATAATAAACAATACAACAGAATGAATGTACTACAAACAAGTATGAAGTAGGGTTGTACAGTATACTGGTACTGGTATAGTACAACGAGACTAATGAATCATATTCGATACCATACCGCCTCCAAAAAAGTACCGGTCCTCGCTCCACCTTTTTTTAACGGGAATGACGGCGCATTGTCACATCGTATAATTGCTGGTTTTACCAGCAGTGCACAATCAAGGAGTACTTACAAGCAGAAAGTGTGTGGACAGAAACGGGAGAACGGACTCATTTTGGGTTAAAAACTAACAATTCAGGTGAAGTTATAACACTGAAGTAGTGGATATGCAATGATATCCCCTGTTGTGGACACTTTGCCATGTCTATTGTATTCCACTATAATGGACATTTCTCCTCGTCCGTTGTAGTGGACATTCTGCCATGTCTATTGCAGTCCTCTGTAATGGACATGTCTCCTTGTTCACTGTAATGGACATTTAATGACACTGCTGTGGACACTTTGCCATGTCTATTGTAGCCCACTGTAATGGACATTTCTCCTTGTCCATTGTAATGGACATTTGATGATGTCCACTGTTGTGGACACCTTGCTATGTCTATTGTAGTCCACTGTAATGGACATATCTCCGCATCCATTGTAGTGGACATTTGTCCACGTCGTCTGTAAGGGACATTCGATGTCCACTGTTGTGGACACTTTGTCGTGTCTATTGTAGTCCACTGTGATGGACATTTCTCCATGTCCATTGTAGTGGACATTTGTCCACGTCCTCTGTAATGGACATGGGATGATGTTCTCTGTAGTGGACACTTTGCCATGTCTATTGTATTCCACTATAATGGACATTTCTCCTCGTCTGTTGTAGTGGACACTCTGACATGTCTATTGCAGTCCTCTGTAATGGACATTTCTCCTTGTCCACTGTATTGGACGTTTAATGACACTGTTGAGGACACTTTGCCATGTCTATTGTAGTCCACTGTTATGGGCATTTCTCCTTGTCCTTTCTAATGGACATTTGATGATGTCCGCTGTTGTGGACACTTTGCAATGTCTATTGTAGTCCACTGTAATGGACATTTCTCCGCATCCATTGTAGTGGACATTTGTCCACGTCCTCTGTAAGGGACATTCGATGATGTCCACTGTTGTGGACAATTTGTCGTGTCTATTTTAGTCCACTGTAATGGACATTTCTCCGTGTCCATTGTAGTGGAACTTTGTCCACGTCCTCTGTAATGGACATTTCTCCTTGTTCACTGTAATGGACATTTAATGACACTGCTGTGGACACTTTGCCATGTCTATTGTATTCCACTATAATGGACATTTCTCCTCGTCCGTTGTAGTGGACATTCTGCCATGTCTATTGCAGTCCTCTGTAATGGACATGTCTCCTTGTTCACTGTAATGGACATTTAATGACACTGCTGTGGACACTTTGCCATGTCTATTGTAGCCCACTGTAATGGACATTTCTCCTTGTCCATTGTAATGCACATTTGATGATGCCCGCTGTTGTGGACACTTTGCTATGTCTATTGTAGTCCACTGTAATGGACATTGCTCTGCATCCATTGTAGTGGACATTTGTCCACGTCCTCTGTAAGGGACATTCGATGATGTCCACTGTTATGGACACTTTGTCGTGTCTATTGTAGTCCACTGTAATGGACATTTCTCCGTGTCCATTGTAGTGGACATTTGTCCACGTCCTCTGTAATGGACATGGGATGATGTCCTCTGTAGTGGACACTTTGCCATGTCTATTGTATTCCACTATAATGGACATTTCTCCTCGTCTGTTGTAGTGGACACTCTGCCATGTCTATTGCAGTCCTCTGTAATGGACATTTCTCCTTGTCCACTGTAATGGACATTTAATTACACTGTTGAGGACACTTTACCATGTCTATTGTAGTCCACTGTTATGGGCATTTCTCCTTGTCCATTGTAATGGACATTTGATGATGTCCACTGATGTGGATACTTTGCTATGTCTACTGTAGTCCACTGTAATGGACATTTCTCCGCATCCATTGTAGTGGACATTTGTCCACGTCCTCTGTAAGGGACATTCAATGATGTCCACTGTTGTGGACACTTTGCCATGTCTATTGTAGTCCAGTGTAATGGACATTTGTCCACGTCCTCTGTAATGGACATTCGATGATGTCCGCTGTTGTGAACACTTTGCCATGTCTATTGTAGTCCACTGTAATGGGCATTTCTTCCCATCCATTGTAGTGGACATTTTTCCACATCCTCTGTAATAAACATGGGATGATGTCCACTGTTGAGTTTTAACATCAAATATCTTGTCTTTGTAGTGCATTCATTTGATTATGGGTTGAAAAGGATTTGCAAATCATTGTATTCCGTTTATATTTACATCTAACACAATTTCCCAACTCATATGGAAATGGGGTTTGTACACAGGTGAGCGGAGAGCGTTATAGCCCAGTGTTCCTCTTGTTCACCCCCTGGGAGGTGTGGGGAGCAGTGGGCAGCAGCGGTGCCACGCCCGGGAATCAATTCTTGTAATATAACCCTCAATTCCAACCCTTGATGCTGAGTGCCAAGATGGGAGGTAATAGGTCCCATTTTTATAGTCTTTGGTACTCACAACCTACCGATTTCAGGGCGGACACTCTAACCACTAGGCCACTGAGTAGTATTGCTTCACCTTATCTCCGGTTTCTGCACTATACTTGGTCTGGAAAATGTGCAAGTTCAGCGATTTCCACTTCAAAAACTGTTGGAATCATCCACATAATCCACGAGATGATGACATGTAACAATAACACAAGTACTTTTTTGTCTTTCTTACAAAAACAACTCCATTTTAATAGTTTAATATTTTTTAGACACAACTATTTTGTCTGTGCGTGAAATACAAAACAACATATAACAAAAACACATTTCCTCCGACACACAATCTTTTCTTCTAAATCGCGCGCGCACACACACACACACACCATCACTCAATCTCTTGCTGATTACACACACACATCTTTCCATCTCGTTCCTTCTATAAAACCTTTTCCTCTCTGGTATAAACACACACACACACACACTCTAACCCTTTTTTTTTTGTCCTGCCCCCCACCTCTCCCCAACACACACCCCTTCACCCCCGCCCACCCTCCCCCCAGTAATCTGGCTGGCCCGTGGCCTCCTCTCTCTCGCTCCACTGTTCTGTGTGATAGAATATCGATCGGTTTGCCTCGGCTCGGCGTGAGCGGGAGGGGATTGGGGCGGTGTGTGTGTGTGTGTGTGTTGTAGGGGGCCATGGTGGGGGGTGGGTGTCTGTGGTCAGACGTGCTGCATCCAAGGTTGTTACCACAGCAACGGCTGGATGGGTCAGAGGGTTGCCATGGCGCCTAGGTCATGGGGTCACGGGGAGGGGTCCTGGAGGGCTCACGCGTGTGTTAATAGGGGGGTGGAGGGGTGTCTGAGGTATCACACAGAGGTGCGCCGTTCAGTTCTATTGGACTTGGTATAATAAATGTGGACAATAGCATATTTTATATTAACTTGTACTAAATAATATGCAATAATACACAAGCTAAATACGTAATCAAAATTATTCTATTTCATATTAACTTGTACAAAATACTGATTAATGCACTAAACAATAATACAGTACCTAAATTATATATATGATATAAAATCTAAATTATTATATTTCATAAATTTACCTGTACAAAACACTGTTAAATCCACTAAAATATACAGTACCTAAATATTATATATGATATAACATCGAAATTATTATATTTTATAATATTAATCAGTATAAAATACTGATTTGCAAAAAACAATAATACGGTACCTAAATATTATATATGATATACAATCTTAATTATTATATTTCATAATACCTGTACAATATACTATGCAATAATATAGTAGCTAAATACATCATGAAAAGTATTCTATTTCATAATATTACTTGTACAAATACTGATAAATGCACTAAATAATACAGTACCTAAATATTATATATGATATAACATCAAAATTATTATATTTCATAATATTAACCTGTACAATATTCTATGCAGTTATACAGTAGCTACATACAGAATCAAAAGTATTATATTTCACAATATTAATCTGTACAAAATACTGATATATACACTAAATAACAGTACCTACATTTTATATATGATATAACATATAAAAAAATGTGTTTCATAATATTAATCCATACAAAATACTGATTTATGCACTAAACAATAATACAGTACATAAATATTATATATGATATAACATCTAAATTATTATATTTCATATTAACCTGTACAATATACTATGCAATAATACAGTAGCTAAATACAGAATCAAAAGTATTATGTTTCACAATATTAACCTGTACAAAATACTGATGTATGCTAAATAATACAGTACCTACATATTATGATATAAAAATCTAAATTATATTTCATATTAATCTGTACAAAATACTGATGTATGCACTAAATAATACAGTATTTAAATATTGTATTTGATATAAAATCAAAATCATATTTCATCATTTTAATTGTGTAAAATATTTATTTATGCACTAAACAATAATACAGTACAGTATATATTCTATTCTATATAATCAAAAGTATTTTAATAATATTAACCTGTACATTTACTGATTATTGCACGAAACAATAATACAGTACTGAGATACATAAATCTAAATTATTGTTACATTTCATTTTAACCTGTACAAAATACTGTGTAATGCACGAAACAATAATACATTAGGTATATATCATATATGATAAATAATTCAAATTGTTACATTTGATAATGTAAACCGGTACAAAATACTGTTTAATGCACTAAACAATAATACAGTAGGTATATATTACATATACATAATCAAAATCATTGTTCCATTTTATGTTGTTAACCTGTACAAAATACTGATTAATTCACTAAACAATAGTACACTAACCATGTAATTTGATACATAAATATTGTACTTTATTATAATAGCTCAATTATATATTTACATATTCATATATATAATTTAGAATATAAAAAATGTTCACTAGCAAATGAAGGTTCTGGGTAAAAACATAACAAAAAACAGGCAATGAATTATAAAAAAAAAACATCACAATATTAATACTTGTTTTGTTTGTTTTTTTACATGTAAAATGTCACAACAAAATAAAAATAAAACAGCCCTGTGGCATGAGTGTGTGTGTGTACTTTTTTTTTTTTTTTTTTTAATTGCAATCAACCTAATAGAATTTTGGTCATACTTTAATCTGGTTATATAAAACAATTCATGGATATGTGTTCTAGTTGATCCAATCATTATTTTACATCCCACAGTTTAAAGAAGAAGAAACTGAAGGCGAGCACGAAGAAGAAGAAGTGTCCTCCAAGCCAAGGCACAGTGACCTGCAATGTCAGCATCCAGCCGCCGGGGAGCGTGCGAGGCTGTCCTGCATCAAAGATACTACTTATACAAAAAATGTAAACGCACAAAGTAGCCCGGTCTAAACGTAAAGTGAAATGGATTTTGGAGAATTTGATGAAAGAAGATGTCTGGCCTCACTGCAACCTCCTGGTGCTGACCTGCTGGTGTCGTACAGGAAGTACGCTCTCAGTGGGACTCACTTCCTGCTGCTGTAACATAATTAAGGTCAGTAGAAGTTATGCCCTCAGCACAACTTTGCGGAAGTGTTGTTTGTCGGAGAGTGACTCACGTTGAATGTAAACACCTTGCCTTGTCCTACAGGGTCCCTCCAGTCGGAGATTCTGTGCCCTAAAGTAGCACCTACACATCTCCGGACCGTAAATGACTTCTTTCCACGGATGCTGAGCCTCATCACCTGCTTGTGTCTGATTGCTGCGTCACCATGGCAACAGCGGAGATGCTGAGTGCAGCGTGTGGAGAAGGGTAGGAAGGACATGTATTGATTAAAGGAGAGTGTGTTTTATTGTGTCTTACAAACACACTGAAGTTTATCTGGATGATTTTTTTCTATCTTTATCACATGTCCTCCTCCTGACAGAACGTTCCAGAAGTACTCGGTCAGCCATGGAGGGAAAGTGGACAATTCCCTTGCTCACCTGCTTTGTGTCGGCGCTTTGCGTCATTCTTTGCCGGCACCTTATAAGAGGCCAGATGGGCCTCCAGCTCCTTTTCGTCTCGGGAGGTACACAAATATTTACTATTAGTGTGAAACTACACTACCTCACTTCAATATCTTCCATTACTAATATTTGCATTATAATATACTACATTATATTTTATTATATACATATATATATATATATATATATATATATATATATATATATATATATATATATGTCTGTGTGTGTGTGTGTGTGTGTGTGTGTGTGTGTGTGTGTGTGTGTGTGTGTGTGTGTGTGTGTGTGTGTGTGTGTGTGTGTGTGTATATATACAGTGGGACAAAAAAGTATTTTGTCAGCCACCGATTGTGCAAGTTCTCCCACTTAAAATGATGACAGAGGTCTATAATTTTCATCATAGGTACACTTCAACTGTGAGAGACAGAATGTGAAAAAAATTCCAGGAATTCACGTTGTAGGAATTTTAAAGAATTTATTTGTAAATTATGGTGGAAAATAAGTATTTGGTCAACCATTCAAAGTTCTCACTGATGGAAGGAGGTTTTGGCTCAAAATCTTACGCTACATGACCCCATTCA